>NC_092116.1:36011598-36044098 GCF_045679555.1 Salvelinus alpinus | reverse complement strand
TGATGACAGCTCTGCACACGCTTGACATTCTCTCAACCAGCTTCACCTGGAATGCTTTTCCAACAGTCTTGAAAGAGTTCCCACATATGCTGAGCACTTGTTGGCTGCTTTTCCTTCACTCTGTGGTCCAACTTATCCCAAACCATCTCAAATGGGTTGAGGTCGGGTGATTGTGGAGGCCAGGTCATCTGATGCAGCACTCCATCACTCTCCTTCTTGATCAAATATCCCTTACACAGCCTGGAGGTGTGTTGAGTAATTGTCCTGTTGAAAAACAAATTATAGTTCCACTAAGCGCAAACCAGATTGAATGGCGTATCGCTGCAGAATGCTTAAGTGTGCCTTAAATTCTAAATAAATCACTGACAGTGTCACCAGCAAAGCACCATCACACCTCCTCCTACAATCTTCACGGTGGGAACCACACATGCGAAGATCATCCCTACTCTGCGTCTCACAAAGACACGGTGGTTGGAACCAAAAATCTCAAATTGGACTCATCAGACCAAAGGACAGATTTCCACCGGTCTAATGTCCATTGCTCGTGTTTCTTGGCCCAATCAAGTCTCTTCTTCTTATTGGTGTCCTTTAGTAGTGGTTTCTTTGCAGCAAGTTCTTGAACTTTTCCGGATTGACTGACCTTCATGTCTTAAAGTAACGATGGACTGTCATTTCTCTTTGCTTATTTGAGCTGTTCTTGCCATAATATGGACTTGGTCTTTTACCAAATAAGGCTATCTTCTGTATACCACCCATACCTTGTCACAACACAACTGATTGGCTCAAATGCATTAAGAAGGAAAGCAATTCCACAAATTCACTTTTAACAAGGCACACCTGTTAATTGAAATGCATTCCAGGTGACTACCTCATGAAGCTGGTTGAGAGAATGCCAAGAGTGTGCAAAGCTGTCATCAAGGCTACTTTGAAGAATCTCAAATATAAAATATATTTTGATTTGTTTAACACTTTTTTGGTTACTACAGGATGTGTTGTTTCATAGTTTTGATGTCTTCACTAGTATTCTACAATGTAGAACATAGTAAAAAATAAAAGAAAAACCCTTGAGTAGGTGAATGAGTAGGTGTGTCCAAACTTTTGACTGGTACTGTATATAAACTGAACAGCACTACAGAACCTTGTGGACCGCCACATGTGATTTCTGTCACCAGAGGATTTTAGCGCCACTGAAAACTTATTAGATTGTATTAGTGATTTAAATACTTGAATGGCTCACAACTTCCTCCAGCTAAATCAAGACGAGACCGAGGGGGAGGAGACAGTTTAATAAGGATCGGACCCTTTTTTTTCTCAATTTCAGCCTAAAATGACATACCCAAATCTAACTGCCTGTAGCTCAGGACCTGAAGCAAGGATATGCATATTCTTGGTGCCATTTGAAAGGAAACACTTTGAAGTTTGTGGAAATGGGAAATTAATGTAGGAGAATATAACACATTAGATTTGGTAAAAGATAATACAAACAAAAAAAACATGCGTTTTCAATTATTTATATTTTGCTCCATCTTTGAAATGCAAGAGAAAGACCAGACAGTGATGTAGGATTCTAGGTGTAATTTAGACGTTGTCCACAAGATGGCAGCAGTGTGTGTGCACGGCTTCAGACTGATCCAGTGAAGAATTACATCACTACACAATTTTGTATCAAGTTTGCCAGGAATTTTCCCAAATGTGCCGAATTGGTCAATTGATACATTTTCAAGTACATAACTATAGAGAACATACAAAAATGACATGGTGATAAATAATGTAAGTTTACACACTCCCAGGAATGTCATACATGATGGATCATTAGCTTCCCTACAGAAATACATTAATAACCTCTATAGGATCGGTGTCCCTAAACCGGGACAGTTGTTGCTCAATATGCGACAATGTGACCTGAATGACGGTGTAAACAACCACTAATTTTCCGGGACATAGACATGTCTCATAAGGGCAGAAAGCTTAAATTATCGTTAATCTAACTGCAGTGTCCAATTTACCGTAGCTATTACAGTGAAACAATACCATGCTATTGTTTGAGGATAGTGCACAACACAGTAAAATGATGTTTATCACGGCAACTGGTTTGATACATTCACCTCTGAAGGTAAATAATGTACCTTTACATTCAGTAATCTGGCTCTGATTTGTCATCCTGAGGGTCCCAGAGATAAAATGTAGTGTAGTTCTGTTTGGAAAATTACATTTTTATATTCAAATGTAGAAAACTGGGTTCTACAGTTTGACCCCACTGCTGTCTCTGGTTCCACTCCCACCATGCCCGGTCACATAGTTGCGTACAAGTTAATGTTTTATACACTCAGTGCAGTAATCTGCTAATATCCTTCTTGGCCCATTAAACAGAGAGACACCAGATGAACAATACAAATCTGTTTTAATTCATTGACAACTTTGGTTTCCTACATGTAACATCACATCATGTATGTAACTGTAGCAGTATGTAACATCACATCCTGTATGTAACTGTAGTAGTATGTAACATCACATCCTGTATGTAACTGTAGTAGCATGTAACATGTATGTAACTGTAGTAGTATGTAACATCACATCCTGTATGTAACTGTAGTAGTATGTAACATGTATGTAACTGTAGTAGTATGTAACATCACATCATGTATGTAACTGTAGTAGTATGTAACTGTAGTGGTATGTAACATCACATCCTGTATGTAACTGTAGTAGTATGTAACATCACATCATGTATGTAACTGTAGCAGTATGTAACATCACATCCTGTATGTAACTGTAGCAGTATGTAACATCACATCCTGTATGTAACTGTAGTAGCATGTAACATCACATCATGTATGTAACTGTAGTAGTATGTAACATCCTGTATGTAACTGTAGTAGTATGTAACATCACATCATGTATGTAACTGTAGCAGTATGTAACATCACATCCTGTATGTAACTGTAGTAGCATGTAACATCACATCCTGTATGTAACTGTAGTAGCATGTAACATCACATCCTGTATGTAACTGTAGTAGTATGTAACATCTATGTAACTGTAGCAGTATGTAACATCACATCCTGTATGTAACTGTAGTAGCATGTAACATCACATCATGTATGTAACTGTAGTAGCATGTAACATCACATCATGTATGTAACTGTAGTAGTATGTAACATCCTGTATGTAACTGTAGTAGCATGTAACATCACATCCTGTATGTAACTGTAGTAGCATGTAACATCACATCCTGTATGTAACTGTAGTAGTATGTAACATCACATCATGTATGTAACTGTAGCAGTATATAACATCACATCCTGTATGTAACTGTAGCAGTATGTAACATCACATCCTGTATGTAACTGTAGCAGTATGTAACATCACATCCTGTATGTAACTGTAGTAGCATGTAACATCACATCATGTATGTAACTGTAGTAGTATGTAACATCCTGTATGTAACTGTAGTAGTATGTAACATCCTGTATGTAACTGTAGTAGTATGTAACATCACATCCTGTATGTAACTGTAGTAGTATGTAACATCACATCATGGATGTAACTGTAGCAGTATGTAACATCACATCCTGTATGTAACTGTAGCAGTATGTAACATCACATCATGTATGTAACTGTAGTAGTATGTAACATCACATCCTGTATGTAACTGTAGTAGCATGTAACATCACATCATGTATGTAACTGTAGCAGTATGTAACATCACATCATGTATGTAACTGTAGCAGTATGTAACATCACATCCTGTATGTAACTGTAGTAGCATGTAACATCACATCCTGTATGTAACTGTAGTAGCATGTAACATCACATCATGTATGTAACTGTAGTAGTATGTAACATCCTGTATGTAACTGTAGTAGTATGTAACATCCTGTATGTAACTGTAGTAGTATGTAACATCACATCCTGTATGTAACTGTAGTAGTATGTAACATCACATCATGGATGTAACTGTAGCAGTATGTAACATCACATCATGTATGTAACTGTAGTAGCATGTAACATCACATCATGTATGTAACTGTAGTAGCATGTAACATCACATCATGTATGTAACTGTAGTAGTATGTAACATCACATCATGTATGTAAACGTAGTGGTATGTAACATGTATGTAACTGTAGTAGTATGTAACATCATGTATGTAACTGTAGTAGTATGTAACATCACATCATGTATGTAACTGTAGTAGTATGTAACATCACATCATGTATGTAAACGTAGTGGTATGTAACATGTATGTAACTGTAGTAGTATGTAACATCATGTATGTAACTGTAGTAGTATGTAACATCACATCCTCTATGTAACTGTAGTAGTATGTAACATCACATCATGTATGTAACTGTAGTAGTATGTAACATCCTGTATGTAAACGTAGTGGTATGTAACATCACATCATGTATGTAACTGTAGTAGTATGTAACATCCTGTGTGTAACATCTATGTAACTGTAGTGGTATGTAACATCATGTATGTAACATCTATGTAACTGTAGTGGTATGTAACATCATGTATGTAACATCTATGTAACTGTAGTGGTATGTAACATCTATGTAACTGTAGTGGTATGTAACATCTATGTAACTGTAGTGGTATGTAACATCATGTATGTAACTGTAGTAGTATGTAACATCTATGTAACTGTAGTAGTATGTAACATCACATCATCTATGTAACTGTAGTGGTATGTAACATGTATGTAACTATAGTAGTATGTAACATCCTGTATGTAAACGTAGTAGTATGTAACATCACATCATGTATGTAACTGTAGTAGTATGTAACATGTATTTAACTGTAGAAGTATGTAACATCCTGTATGTAAACGTAGTAGTATGTAACATCACATCATGTATGTAACTGTAGTAGTATGTAACATCTATGTAACTGTAGTGGTATGTAACATCTATGTAACTGTAGTGGTATGTAACATCTATGTAACTGTAGTGGTATGTAGCATCATGTATGTAACTGTAGTAGTATGTAACATCTATGTAACTGTAGTGGTATGTAACATCTATGTAACTGTAGTGGTATGTAACATCTATGTAAATGTAGTGGTATGTAACATCTATGCAACTGTAGTGGTATGTAACATCTATGTAACTGTAGTGGTATGTAACATCATGTATGTAACAATTATGTAACTGTAGTAGTATGTAACATCTATGTAACTGTAGTGGTATGTAACATCTATGTAACTGTAGTGGTATGTAACATCATGTATGTAACTGTAGTAGTATGTAACATATATGTAACTGTAGTAGTATGTAACATCACATCATCTATGTAACTGTAGTAGTATGTAACATGTATGTAACTGTAGTAGTATGTAACATCCTGTATGTAACTGTAGTAGTATGTAACATGTATGTAACTGTAGTAGTATGTAACATCACATCATGTATGTAACTGTAGTAGTATGTAACATAATGTATGTAGCTGTAGTAGTATGTAACATCACATCATGTATGTAACTGTAGTAGTATGTAACATCATGTATGTAGCTGTAGTAGTATGTAACATAACATCATGTATGTAACTGTAGTAGTATGTAACATCGTGTATGTAACTGTAGTAGTATGTAACATGTATGTAACTGTAGTAGTATGTAACATAATGTATGTAGCTGTAGTAGTATGTAACATCACATCATGTATGTAACCGTAGTAGTAACATTGGATTTTCCCTGTAGGTAACATCCTGTATGTAACATCCTGTATGTAACATCCTGTATGTAACATCCTGTATGTAGTAGCTATACCCACGAAGGATCATTTGGGTTGGAATTATATTGAATTCTGCTTATATCACGCTAAACCACAATAAATATAAAAGTTGAAATGCTTGAAGTGACAGTTTGGCTCGAAATCTCCACTGCGCTCTGTCATCACCATAAACATACACACTAAAGTAAGGCCGTTGAAAACATAGGCTGGCTAAGGAAGTCATTTTGTCATTCCATATCCTAGGTTCGTCACGTCTGCTCCTGCTCTCCCCCCCCCCGGCGCTTGAGGGCGCCAGGCTGCCTTGCATCACGCACTCCTATCATCCATTAAGCACACCTGCTTTCCCTCGTCAGGCACATCAACGATATTGGACTCACCTGGACTCACTCATCACCTGTTTGTTTCCTCCCCTGCTGCTGCATTGATTGTCTTTGTTACTCGTTTGCTGACGCTGTTCCTGTCTCGTTCCATGTCCGTTCTATATTAAACGTTTGACTCCCCGTACCTGCTTCGTCTCTCCAGCGTCATTCCACGTGACAAGGTTTTTGCTGTAATGGCGCCACTGGTTTTAAACCACTAAGATTTTGATAAAAAAACAACCAGCTAGATTTCCCCCCCCCATATTTTTTGAAGAGTTGCAGCCTCCTTGATGCTCTGTGGAACTAACTGTTTGTGTTTTGCACGTTTGCTGACACTGTTCCTGTCTCGTTCCACTCCAACACATTGAGGACCACCACACTCCAACACATTGAGGACCACCACACTCCAACACACTGAGGACCACCACACTCCAACTCACTGAGGACCACCACACTCCAACTCATTGAGGACCACCACACTCCAACTCATTGAGGACCACCACACTCCAACCACACACTGAGGACCACCACACTCCAACACATTGAGGACCACCACACTCCAACACACTGAGGACCACCACACTCCAACTCATTGAGGACCACCACACTCCAACTCACTGAGGACCACCACACTCCAACACACTGAGGACCACCACACTCCAACTACACATCGAGGACCACCACACTCCAACACATTGAGGACCACCACACTCCAACACAATGAGGACCACCCCACACTCCAACACAATGAGGACCACCACACTCCAACACATTGAGGACCACCACACTCCAACACAATGAGGACCACCACACTCCAACACAATGAGGACCACCATACTCCAACACAATGAGGACCACCACACTCCAACACATTGAGGACCACCACACTCCAACACAATGAGGACCACCACACTCCAACACAATGAGGACCACCACACTCCAACACATTGAGGACCACCACACTCCAACACATTGAGGACCACCACACTCCAACACATTGAGGACCACCACACTCCAACACATTGAGGACCACCACACTCCAACACAATGAGGACCACCACACTCCAACACATTGAGGACCACCACACTCCAACACAATGAGGACCACCACACTCCAACACAATGAGGACCACCACACTCCAACACATTGAGGACCACCACACTCCAACACATTGAGGACCACCACACTCCAACACAATGAGGACCACCACACTCCAACACAATGAGGACCACCACACTCCAACACATTGAGGACCACCACACTCCAACACAATGAGGACCACCACACTCCAACACAATGAGGACCACCACACTCCAACACAATGAGGACCACCACACTCCAACACAATGAGGACCACCACACTCCAACACAATGAGGACCACCACACTCCAACACAATGAGGACCACCACACTCCAACTCATTGAGGACCACCACACTCCAACACACTGAGGACCACCACACTCCAACACATTGAGGACCACCACACTCCAACACAATGAGGACCACCACACTCCAACACAATGAGGACCACCACACTCCAACACATTGAGGACCACCACACTCCCAACTCATTGAGGACCACCACACTCCCAACTCACTGAGGACCACCACACTCCAACACACTGAGGACCACCACACTCCAACACACTGAGGACCACCACACTCCAACACACTGAGGACCACCACACTCCAACACACTGAGGACCACCACACTCCAACACAATGAGGACCACCACACTCCAACACACTGAGGACCACCACACTCCAACACACTGAGGACCACCACACTCCAACACATTGAGGACCACCACACTCCAACACACTGAGGACCACCACACTCCCAACTCACTGAGGACCACTGACTCCAGTGTAAAGATCTGTTGCTTTTGCCTGGAGTCATTTGTTTTGGAGGATGGAGAAGACGGAGGATTCTGCGCACCATAACGTTAAAAAAGGGGTCTATCACCGCCTCGAGTCTTACTGCTGTGTTGTACGAACGCGTGCATTCGATGTCGGAAGGGGAACTTCCGGTACTCTATTCAAGGTTTCTGTACAGGGAAGTCACTGTTGGTTTCTTTAAGAACTTGTAGAGTGAGAGGAGGAGGAGGAGGAGGACTGTACGGACATTATATCTGAATGACAGACTGAAGCAGATTACAGATTACAGATTACAGATGACAGATGACAGATTACAGATGACAGATTACAGATGACATATTACAGATTTTGTGCCAACCTGTCACTCAATCATTTGAACTTTCTGACTATTTTTATATAAAGGACCTAACACTGTATAAAGTGTACCTAACACTGAAGGGGCTGAGCCCCCTTTTACCCCCTCATGGAGCCGGGTCCGCTTGGAGAGGTGTGTGTGTGTGTGTGTGTGTCTGTGTGTGTGTGTGTGTCTGTGTGTGTGTGTGTGTCTGTGTGTGTGTGTGTGTGTGTGTGTGTGTGTGTGTGTGTGTGTGTGTGTGTGTGTGTGTGTGTGTGTGTGTGTGTGTGTGTGTGTGTGTGTGTGTGTGTGTGTGTGTGTGTGTGTGTGTTTGTGTGTGTGTGTGTGTGTGTGTGAGTGTCTGTTCAGTGTGTGTGTGTGTGTGTGTGTGTGTGTGTGTGTGTGTGTGTGTGTGTGTGTGTGTGTGTGTGTGTGTGTGTATCTGTTCAGTGTGTGTGTGTCTGTGTGTATCTGTTCAGTGTGTGTGTGTATCTGTTCAGTGTGTGTGTGTATCTGTTCAGTGTGTGTGTGTATCTGTTCAGTGTGTGTGTGTATCTGTTCAGTGTGTGTGTGTATCTGTTCAGTGTGTGTGTGTATCTGTTCAGTGTGTGTGTGTATCTGTTCAGTGTGTGTGTGTGTATCTGTTCAGTGTGTGTGTGTGTATCTGTTCAGTGTGTGTGTGTATCTGTTCAGTGTCTGTGTGTATCTGTTCAGTGCGTGTGTTATTTGTCCTTCTCAGTCGACTGTCTCCCGTCGTGCCACGCCTCCCTGGTACTTTTCAGAGCTCTGGTTCTCTCAGGATCAACGACCACATAGTCCACACGCTCACGTGCACGCTCACCTTCGCGCTCACGTGCACGCTCACCTTCGCTCGAACCCATCGAGCCACCCAACACACTCTTTTTCTGAAAACAAAAAGACAGGATGGACCTTTATTCTAAAACAGAGACTTTTAGTTTGAAACACAAAAGTGGGACTTTTATTCTGAAACAAGTTTTTTTTTGTGTATTCTTATTTTCAAACAGATATACAGAGCTTTATCATGGAAATGTCAGAACCATATTCCTAATGAACTAACCTGGTAAATGAACTAACCTGGTAAATGAACTAACCTGGTAAATAAACTAACCTGGTAAATAAACTAACCTGGTAAATGAACGAACCTCGTAAATGAACTAACCTGGTAAATAAACTAACCTGGTAAATGAACTAACCTGGTAAATGGTAAATGAACTAACCTGGTAAATGTACTAACCTGGTAAATGAACTAACCTGGTAAATGAACTAACCTGGTAAATGTACTAACCTGGTAAATGAACTAACCTGGTAAATGGTAAATGAACTAACCTGTAAATAAACTAACCTGGTAAATGAACTAACCTGGTAAATGGTAAATGAACTAACCTGGTAAATGTACTAACCTGGTAAATGAACTAACCTGGTAAATGGTAAATGAACTAACCTGGTAAATGTACTAACCTGGTAAATGAACTAACCTGGTAAATGGTAAATGAACTAACCTGGTAAATGTACTAACCTGGTAAATGAACTAACCTGGTAAATGGTAAATGAACTAACCTGGTAAATGGTAAATGAACTAACCTGGTAAATAAACTAACCTGGTAAATGAACTAACCTGGTAAATGGTAAATGAACTAACCTGGTAAATGTACTAACCTGGTAAATGAACTAACCTGGTAAATTAACTAACCTGGTAAATGGTAAATGAACTAACCTGGTAAATGGTAAATGAACTAACCTGGTAAATGAACTAACCTGGTAAATGGTAAATTAACTAACCTGGTAAATGAACTAACCTGGTAAATGAACTAACCTGGTAAATAAACTAACCTGGTAAATGAACTAACCTGGTAAATAAACTAACCTGGTAAATAAACTAACCTGGTAAATCTACCCTGCACCTTTGAGCCCTATCTGTGGATCTGTTGGGTTCTACAGCTGCAACATCGATGTAACGCTCGTCCGCCTCCTCGTCTGAGGATGAGCAAGGATCGGACCAATATGCGGCGTAGGTTGAATCCATCATAATTTTAATAATAATAACGAAGACGAAAATACACTTGAACAAACTACAAAATAATAAACGACGTTAACAGACCTGAACATGAGAACACATAAAACAATGAACGCACGAACAGGAACAGGAACAAACGAACGAAACGAAACAGTACCGTGAGGTGAACAAACACAGTCACAGCAAACAATCACCCACAAACAAACAGTGAGAACAGCCTACCTTAATATGGTTCTCAATCAGAGGAAACGTAAAACACCTGCCCCTGATTGAGAACCATATCAGGCTAATTGAAAAGAACCCAACATAGAAACACATAACATAGAATGCCCACCCAGCTCACGTCCTGACCGACTAAACAAAGACAAAACAAAGGAAATAAGGTCAGGAACGTGACAATCGAGAGCATCCTGACTGGTTGCATCACTGCCTGGTACGGCAACTGCTCGGCCTCCGACCGCAAGGCACTACAGAGGGTTGTGAGTACAGCCCAGTACATCACTGGGGCCAAGCTGCCTGCCATCCAGGACCTCTATACCAGAAGGTGTAAGTGGAAGGCCCTAAAAATGGTCAAAGACCCCAGCCACCCCAGTCATAGACTGTTCTCTCTACTACCGCATGGCAAGTGGTACCGGAGTGCCAAGTCTAGGACAAAAAGGCTTCTCAACAGTTTTTACCCCCAAGCCATAAAACTCCTGAACAGGTAATCAAACCTCTTTTACGCTGCTGCTACTCTCTGTTTATCATATATGCATAGTCACATTAACTATACATTCATGTACATACTACCTCAGTTGGGCCGACCAACCAGTGCTCCCGCACATTGGCTAACCGGGCTATCTGCATTGTGTCCCACCACCCGTCAACCCCTCTTTTACGCTACTGCTACTCTCTATTCATCATATGCACAGTCACTTTAACCATACCTACATGTACATACTACCTCAATCAGCCTGACTAACAGGTGTCTGTATATAGCCTCGCTACTGTATATAGCCTCGCTACTGTATATAGCCTCTCTACTGTATATAGCCTCTCTACTGTATATAGCCTCTCTACTGTATATAGCCTGTCTACTGTATATAGCCTCTCTACTGTATATAGCCTCTCTACTGTATATAGCCTGTCTACTGTATATAGCCTCTCTACTGTATATAGCCTCTCTACTGTATATAGCCCCTCTACTGTATATAGCCTCTCTACTGTATATAGCCTGTCTTTTTACTGTTGTTTTTATTTCTTTACTTACCTATTGTTCACCTAATACCTTTTTGCACTATTGGTAAGTAAGCATTTCACTGTGAGGTCTACACCTGTTGTATTCGGCGCACGTGACAAATAAACTTTGATTTGATTTGATTTAAATGACTAGCACTCACGTCGGTAGATTGTCTTACCTGTCGTGGGGGTGTGGCCACTCTACCCGTGTGTAGGTCCAGGTCCAGGTACTCAACCTGTTTGTCCCCTCTAGGCCTCCGTAAGACCATGGGGCTGTTCCCACGCAGGGTCTGGAACACATACACACACACAGAAGTCCAGAAATCCACACAAGAATAGTGAACAAACCAAAAATGTTGATCAACTGGGGACATTTTGTTAGTCCCCACAAGGTAAAATGCTATTTCTAGGGGGTTTAGTGTTAAGGCTAGAATTAGTTTTAGGGTTAGAATTAGGTTTATGGTTAGGGTTAGGAGCTAGGGTTAGTTTTAGGGTTAGGGGTTAGGGAAAATAAGATTTTGAATGGGACTGAATTGTGTGTCAAGGTTAGTTGTACAAGACTGTGTGTGTGTGTGTGTGTGTATGTGTGTGTGTGTGTGTGTGTGTGTGTGTGTGTGTGTGTGTGTGTGTGTGTGTGTGTGTGTGTGTGTGTGTGTGTGTGTACGTTATGTGTGCGTGTGTGAATCTAACATACCGACACGGCGAGGGCGATGTTGGAGGTTGTCATGGCAACGTAGTTGGCGTCTGGGTCGTCCGAGTCTGAGCTGGAGGCGGAACTTTGGCAGGTGGAGGGTCTATAGGACGGACACGTGTAGCAGCTGGACGGACTGACACACGTAAAACAAAAGGTGAGGACTTTTATTCTGAAACACTGACTTATACCATTGGGTATAGGGTGTTCCCTCACTGCTCTGGGATGCAGGGGAAAAAAACGTGTCAATTCAAGACAGTGATACTAAATGAATGTCAAAAACCAATGTTTTCTTTGCCCCATTTCATTTCACATACAATTATTAGTTAGATTCTACAATATTATAACCTTAATATGCTTGTACTTAACAGTATTGATGAAATAGGAGTCTTATTTTGTTGTGAACATTATTGTATCTCTTCTATATTTTGAAGTGTTTTTATATATATATTTATATATATATATATAGAGAGAGAGAGAGAGAGAGAGAGAGAGGATTGAGAGAGAGAGAGAGAGAGAGAGAGAGAGAGAGAGAGAGAGAGAGAGAGGATTGAGAGAGGATTGAGAGAGAGAGAGAGAGAGAGAGAGAGAGAGAGTGTGAGAGAGAGAGAGAGAGAGAGAGAGAGAGAGAGAGAGAGAGAGAGAGAGAGAGAGAGAGAGAGAGAGAGAGAGAGAGAGAGAGAGAGAGAGAGAGAGAGAGGATTGAGAGAGAGAGAGAGAGAGAGAGAGAGAGAGAGAGAGAGAGAGAGAGAGAGAGAGAGAGAGACAGAGAGAGAGAGAGAGAGAGAGAGAGAGAGAGAGAGAGAGAGAGAGAGGATTGAGAGAGAGAGAGAGAGAGAGAGAGAGAGAGAGAGAGAGAGAGAGAGAGAGAGAGAGAGAGAGAGAGAGAGAGAGAGAGAGAGAGAGAGAGAGAGAGAGAGAGAGACAGAGAGAGAGAGAGAGAGAGAGAGAGAGAGAGACAGAGAGAGAGAGAGAGAGAGAGAGAGAGAGAGAGAGAGAGGGCTGCTTGTCAGTTGACGTTCGACGTTAGCGCCGTTCTTCCCGCAGAGCGATGACAGAGTTATATTGAGCAGCGACCACTTTTTGACGATGGCCGTAATGATACACTAATCACTCTAAATTCTCTAAGTCGTTTGTAACTTTTAAACCATGTATGGTAGAGACATTTTCTGATGCAATTCTTTATTTTATAAACCATTGAACGAAAGACACATTTTATGGGTGAACACCCTACATTTGTTTTGTGTGCAGACCCCTCCGGGGCGTTGTTTCCCCCTATGTACAGATCTAGGATCAGCTTCCTCTCCACCAATCCTAACCTTAACCGTTACTGAGGAAAATGTAAAACTGACCCACGATGAGTGACTAGGGCGGGGCTTTAATTTGCATTGACTTGTAGTGCCGGTGGGCGGCCAGCAGAGGGGGCAGTGTAGTACACATCAATGCTAAGTATGACCTACCGTCATCAAACTAAGATGAAGTCAGATATGAAATATTTAAACACGCTGTGTTCTACTGACACAGCACTTCTGACCAGTGCTATTACACTCTGCCTGAGTGGCTCTATGCCTGCAGCACACACAACCACACACACACACACACACACACACACACACACACACACACACACACACACACACACACACACACACACACACACACACACACACACACACACACACACACACACGACACACACACACGCACACACCCAACACACACAAGAACACACGTACACACACAAGAACACGCGTACACACACAAGAACACACGTACACACACAAGACACACGCACACACACACAACACACACACACACACACACACACACACACACACACACACACACACACACACACACACACACACACACACACACACACACACACACACACCCAACACACACAAGAACACACGCACGCACACACCCAACACACACAAGAACACACGTACACACACAAGAACACGCGTACACACACAAGAACACGCGTACACACACACACACACACACACACACACACACACACACACACACACACACACACACACACACACACACACACACACACACACACACACACACACACACACACACACACACACCACACACACACACACACACACACACACGAACACACGCACGCACACACACACCCACACCCAACACACACACACACACACACACACACACACACACACACACACACACACACACACACACACACACACACACACACACACACACACACACACACACACACAAGAACACACACACACACAAACACAGAGAAACACACACACACACACTTACTCTCGGGTGAAGGTTCTGGTGACAGGTGATCGTACAGGTGCCGGTAGCTCCTCCCACTCCTGCAGAGGTGTTATGTCCAGAGGGGTGGGTTTAACTAGAGGAGAAGATGGAGAGATAGATGGAGAGATGGATGGAGAGATGGAGAGATAGATGGATGGAGAGATGGAGAGATAGATGGAGAGATAGATGGAGAGATAGATGAAGAGATAGATGGAGAGATAGATGAAGAAATGGATGGAGAGATGGATGGAGAGATGGATGGAGAGATGGAGAGATAGATGGAGAGATGGATGGAGAGATGGAGAGAGAGATGGAGAGATGGAGAGAGAGATAGATGGAGAGATGGATGGAGAGATAGATGGAGAGATGGAGAGAGATGGATGGAGAGATGGATGGAGAGATAGATAGATGGAGAGAGAGATAGATGGAGAGATGGATGGAGAGATGGAGAGAGAGATGGAGAGATGGAGAGAGAGATAGATGGAGAGATGGATGGAGAGATAGATGGAGAGATGGAGAGAGATGGATGGAGAGATGGATGGAGAGATAGATAGATGGAGAGATAGATAGATGGAGAGATAGATGGAGATGGAGAGATAGATGGAGAGATAGATAGATGGAGAGATGAGAGTTGGAGTACAAGAAGAAACACGGGTAAGTGGGAGTGAAGTAAAGAGGAGAGAGGAAGGGGGAGTATAGGGTCAGATGTACGGATAGTAACATATAGTACTAACAGACAGTAGTAGCAGATAGTAAATAGTAGGAACTTCACTGGACTTCATGCACACTGGAAACCATATATCCTGAGGCTGCATTTATTGTAGCTGGGGATTCTAACAAAGCTAATCTGAGAACAAGGCTAACTAAATTCTATCAGCATATCGATTGCAGTACACGAGCGAGTACAACGAGCCATTGCTACTCTAACTTCCGCGATGCATACAAGGCCTTCCCCCGCCCTCCTTTTGGCAAATCTGACCATGACTCCATCTTGTTGCTCCCCTCCTATAGGCAGAAACTAAAACAAGGAACGCCTGTGCTTAGGTCTATCCAACGCTGGTCTGACCAATCGGATTCCACGCTTCAAGATTGCTTTGATCACGTGGACTGGGATATGTTCTGGGTAGCCTCAGACAATAACATTGACGTATACGTTGACTCAGTGAGCGAGTTTATAAGGAAGTGTATAGAAGATGTTGTACCCAATGTGACTATTAAAACCTTCCCTAACCAGAAACCGTGGATTGATGGCAGCATTCGTGCAAAACTGAAAGCAAGTACCACCGCATTTTATCATGGCAAGGTGACTGGATACATGGCCGATTACAAACGGTGTAGTTATTCCCTCCGCAAGGCAATCAGCATAGAGACAAAGAAGAGTCGCAATTCAACGGCTCAGACACGAGAGGTATGTGGCAGGGTCTACAGACAATCACGGATTACAAAAAGAAAAACCAGCCCCGTCGCGGACCACGATGTCTTGCTCCCAGACAAATTAAACAACTTCTTTGCTCGCTTTGGGGGCAATACAGTGCCACCGACACGGCCCGCGACCAAAACCTGCGGACTCTCCTTCACCGCGGCCAACGTGAGTAAAGCATTTAAACGTGTTAACCCTCGCAAGGCTGCCGGACCAGACAGCATCCCTAGCCGCGTCCTCGGAGCATACGCAGACCAGCTGGCTGGTGTGTTTACAGACATATTCAATCAATCCCTATCCCAGTCTGTTGTCCCCACATGCTTCAAGATGGCCACCATTGTTCCTGTTCACAAGAAAGCTAAGGTAACTGAACTAAATGACTACCTCCCCGTAGCACTCACTTCCGTCATCATGAAGTGCTTTGAGAGACTAGTCAAGGATCAAATCAACTGCACCCTACCTGACACCCCAGACCCACTTCAATTTGCATACCGCCCCAATAGGTCCACAGACGATGCAATCGCCATCACACTGCACACTGCCCTAACCCATCAGGACAAGAGGAATACCTATGTAAGAATGCTGTTCATTGACTATAGCTCAGCATTCAACACCATAGTACCCTCCAAGTTCATCATCAAGCTGGAGGCCCTGGGTCTCAACCCTGCCCTGTGCAACTGGGTCCTGGACTTCCTGACGGGCCGCCTCCAGGTGGTGAAGGTAGGACACAACATCTCCACCCCGCTGATCCTCAACACTGGGGCCCCACAAGGGTGCGTTCTCAGCCCCCTCCTTTACTCCCTGTTCACTTACGACTGCGTGACCGAGCACGCCCCCAACTCCACTAGCACAGGGAGGCGGCTGCCTACCTACAGACTTGATATCATTGGTCACTTTAATAAACGGAACACTCGTCCCTTTAATAATGTCACTTTAAGAATGTTTACATATCTCACATTACACATCTCATATGTATATAATGTAGCCTTCACTATCTATTCTTTACTATCTATTGCATCTTAGCCGCTCTGTCACTGCTCATCCATATATTTTATACTTATATATTCTCATCCCATTCCTTTACTAGATTGTGTGTATTAGGTTTTGTTGTGAAATTATTAGATATTACCTGTTAGATACTGATACACTGTCAGATCTAGAAGCATTTCACTACACTCACAATAACATCTGCTAACCATGTGTATGTGACCAATAACATTGGATTTCATGTGATAGTAGTCACAGAGAGTAGTCCCAGTGAGTTGTCACAGAGAGTAGTCACAGAGAGTAGTCCCAGTGAGTTGTCACAGAGAGTAGTCGCAGTGAGTTGTCACAGAGAGTAGTCCCAGTGAGTTGTCACAGAGAGTAGTCACAGAGAGTAGTCACAGAGAGTAGTCCCAGTGAGTTGTCACAGAGAGTAGTCGCAGTGAGTAGTCGCAGTGAGTAGTCACAGAGAGTTGTCACAGAGAGTTGTCACAGAGAGTAGTCCCAGTGAGTTGTCACAGAGAGTAGTCGCAGAGTGTTGTCACAGAGAGTAGTCACAGAGAGCTGTCGCAGAGAGTTGTCACAGAGAGTAGTCGCAGAGAGTAGTCGCAGTGAGTTGTCACAGAGAGTTGTCACAGAGAGTTGTCACAGAGAGTTGTCACAGAGAGTAGTCCCAGTGAGTTGTCACAGAGAGTAGTCACAGAGAGTAGTCACAGAGAGTAGTCACAGAGAGTAGTCACAGAGAGTAGTCCCAGTGAGTAGTCGCAGAGAGTTGTCACAGAGAGTAGTCGCAGTGAGTAGTCGCAGAGAGTAGTCCCAGAGAGTTGTCATAGAGAGTAGTCACAGAGAGTAGTCACAGAGAGTAGTCACAGAGAGTAGTCCCAGTGAGTAGTCGCAGAGAGTTGTCACAGAGAGTTGTCACAGAGAGTAGTCCCAGAGAGTTGTCACAGAGAGTAGTCCCAGTGAGTAGTCGCAGAGAGTTGTCACAGAGAGTTGTCACAGAGAGTTGTCGCAGAGAGCTTTCACAGAGAGTTGTCACAGAGAGTAGTCACAGAGAGTAGTCACAGAGAGTTGTCACAGAGAGTTGTCACAGAGAGTAGTCGCAGAGAGCTTTCACAGAGAGCTGTCACAGAGAGTAGTCGCAGAGAGTAGTCACAGAGAGTAGTCACAGAGAGTAGTCACAGAGAGTAGTCACAGAGAGTAGGAGCAGTACAGTAGAGCAGTACACAGAGGAGCATAAACCTCTACTACACTACAGAACACATCAATATTACATTCACATGGAATAGAGAGCAGATGATCACAAGTGTGTGTTTGTGTGCGAGTGTGTGTGAGCGACCATGTTTGTGTGTGTGTTTGGCCCATAAAGGAATATTATCCCCAGTGTAGTCCTGCTAGCTATCTCAGGAACATTAGTCCTGCTAGCTAACTCAGGAACATTAGTCCTGCTAGCTAACTCAGGAACATTAGTCCTGCTAGCTAACTCAGGAACATTAGTCCTGCTAGCTAACTGAGGGACATTAGTCCTGCTAGCTAACTCAGGGACATTAGTCCTGCTAGCTAACTCAGGGACATTAGTCCTGCTAGCTAACTCAGGACCATTAGTCCTGCTAGCTAACTCAGGGACATTAGTCCTGCTAGCTAACTCAGGGACATTAGTTATGCTAGCTAAATCAGGAACATTAGTCCTGCTAGCTAACTCAGGAACATTAGTCCTGCTAGCTAACTCAGGAACATTAGTCCTGCTAGCTAACTCAGGGACATTAGTCCTGCTAGCTAACTCAGGGACATTAGTCCTGCTAGCTAACTCATGAACATTAGTCCTGCTAGCTAACTCAGGGACATTAGTCCTGCTAGCTAACTCAGGGACATTAGTCCTGCTAGCTAACTCAGGGACATTAGTCCTGCTAGCTAACTCAGGAACATTAGTCCTGCTAGCTAACTCAGGAACATTAGTCCTGCTAGCTAACTCAGGGACATTAGTTATGCTAGCTAAATCAGGAACATTAGTCCTGCTAGCTAACTCAGGAACATTAGTCCTGCTAGCTAACTCAGGAACATTAGTCCTGCTAGCTAACTCAGGAACATTAGTCCTGCTAGCTAACTCAGGAACATTAGTCCTGCTAGCTAGCTCAGGAACATTAGTCCTGCTAGCTAACTCAGGAACATTAGTCCTGCTAGCTAACTCAGGGACATTAGTTATGCTAGCTAAATCAGGAACATTAGTCCTGCTAGCTAACTCAGGAACATTAGTCCTGCTAGCTAACTCAGGAACATTAGTCCTGCTAGCTAACTCAGGAACATTAGTCCTGCTAGCTAACTCATGAACATTAGTCCTGCTAGCTAACTCAGGGACATTAGTCCTGCTAGCTAACTCAGGGACATTAGTCCTGCTAGCTAACTCAGGGACATTAGTCCTGCTAGCTAACTCAGGAACATTAGTCCTGCTAGCTAACTCAGGGACATTAGTCCTGCTAGCTAACCCAGGGACATTAGTCCTGCTAGGTAACTCAGGAACATTAGTTCTGCTACCTAACTCAGGGACATTAGTCCTGCTAGCTAACTCAGGAACATTAGTCCTGCTAGCTAACTCAGGAACATTAGTCCTGCTAGCTAACTCAGGAACATTAGTCCTGCTAGCTAACTCAGAAACATTACATTAGCTACATTATTTAACACTAGTGTGGACCAGGGAAACATTACATTAGCTACATTATTTAACACTAGTATGGACCAGGGAGACCCAGTCACTAAATCATACTAGGATGGGAGTAACAGAGAGTGAAGGGGTAGTGGGAGGAAAGGAGAGGGAAGAAGAGAGGAAGAGGTAGGGAGAGAGGGAAGGAGAGGGAGAGAGAGGGTGAGGGAGAGGGAGAGAGAGGGGGAGAGGGTGAGACGGTAAGATGGAGGAGGGGAGAGAGGGGGAGAGGAAGAGAGGGAGGGACGGAAGGAGAGTAGAGACGGTGAGATGGAGGGGAGGGAGGGAGGAAGAGAGGGAAGGAGAGGGAGAGAGGGGGAGAGGAAGAGAGGAGGGAGGAGGAAGAAGGGTAGAAGGAGTACAGTGTAGGCAGGACCAAGAAGAGGCAGTCAATACATACTATTATGATGGATGACAGAACACAACACAGCCTCAGAATAAACCAGAGTCATGATTCAACAGTGACTAGCAATACGTTTCTTCACCTGGGAACAATACACACACACACGAGTTCCCACAAACACTGTACAACAACACCACTACATATTAACTGACATTTCCTTATGTCACTTATGCTACGTCACTAAATAGCCCTGTAGTGTTGGCTAGTACATACCCTTACGTCTCCTTGCCCGTGTGAACTCTCCGACAGTCTGTGAGTCAGTTCTCTCCAAGCCCAACGGTTTTGGGTGCAGGGAGATGGGGCTGAAACCTGATTTTGTTCAACATAAACAATGTCTAGATGTATAGATTTGACCTTATGTACAGTGTACATCAGTGTCCATCAGACATAAGATCCAGATCAAAACATAGCAGCAGCCCGTTGAAGCCCAAGCCCAAGCCACACCACTGAACAGATGACCTTTGACATCACCCCAGAGCACTACACCTCGTCATGATCAGACCTGCTGAATGACAACAGCGACAGCAACACATGGCTTCCCACCAAAAAAGGCCAGGAGGAAGAACCGATAGATGAGATGACGGTTGGTTACAGCTGTGAAGCAGCACAATGAAGCAACGTTGATTCACACACACAAAGAACACCAAGGAACCCCAAAGCAGTAAACACCTTGAAAGCAAAATGGAGAACGACCAAACCAGCACAAGTCCAAACAGCCTGTACAGCAGACTAACAGCCTGTACAGCAGACTATCAGCCTGTACAGCAGACTATCAGCCTGTACAGCAGACTATCAGCCTGTACAGCAGAGCAAACTAACAGCCTGTACTGCAGACTATCAGCCTGTACAGCAGACTAACAGCCTGTACTGCAGACTATCAGCCTGTACAGCAGACTATCAGCCTGTACAGCAGACTAACAGCCTGTACAGCAGACTAACAGCCTGTACTGCAGACTATCAGCCTGTACTGCAGACTAACAGCCTGTACAGCAGACTAACAGCCTGTACTGCAGACTATCAGAATGTACTGCAGACTATCAGCCTGTACTGCAGACTATCAGCCTGTACTGCAGACTATCAGCCTGTACAGCAGACTATCAGCCTGTACAGCAGACTATCAGCCTGTACAGCAGAGCAGACTAACAGCCTGTACAGCAGAGCAGACTATCAGCCTGTACAGCAGACTATCAGCCTGTACAGCAGAGCAGACTAACAGCCTGTACAGCAGACTAACAGCCTGTACAGCAGACTATCAGCCTGTACAGCAGACTATCCGCCTGTACAGCAGACTATCAGAATGTACAGCAGACTAACAGCCTGTACTGCAGACTATCAGCCTGTACTGCAGACTATCAGCCTGTACTGCAGACTAACAGCCTGTACTGCAGACTATCAGCCTGTACAGCAGACTATCAGCCTGTACTGCAGACTATCAGCCTGTACAGCAGACTATCAGCCTGTACAGCAGAGCAGACTATCAGCCTGTACAGCAGACTATCAGCCTGTACAGCAGAGCAGACTATCAGCCTGTACAGCAGACTATCAGCCTGTACAGCACAGCAGACTAACAGCCTGTACAGCAGAGCAGACTAACAGCCTGTACTGCAGACTATCAGCCTGTACAGCAGACTAACAGCCTGTACAGCAGACTATCAGCCTGTACAGCAGACTATCAGCCTGTACAGCAGACTATCAGCCTGTACAGCAGACTATCAGCCTGTACAGCAGACTATCAGCCTGTACAGCAGACTATCAGCCTGTACAGCAGACTAACAGCCTGTACAGCAGACTATCAGCCTGTACAGCAGACTATCAGCCTGTACAGCAGACTAACAGCCTGTACAGCAGACTATCAGCCTGTACAGCACAGCAGACTAACAGCCTGTACAGCAGAGCAGACTAACAGCCTGTACTGCAGACTATCAGCCTGTACAGCAGACTAACAGCCTGTACAGCAGACTATCAGCCTGTACAGCAGACTATCAGCCTGTACAGCAGACTATCAGCCTGTACAGCAGACTATCAGCCTGTACAGCAGACTATCAGCCTGTACAGCAGACTATCAGCCTGTACAGCAGACTAACAGCCTGTACAGCAGACTATCAGCCTGTACAGCAGACTATCAGCCTGTACAGCAGACTAACAGCCTGTACAGCAGACTATCAGCCTGTACAGCAGAGCAGACTAACAGCCTGTACAGCAGACTATCAGCCTGTACAGCAGACTATCAGCCTGTACAGCAGACTATCAGCCTGTACAGCAGAGCAGACTAACAGCCTGTACAGCAGACTATCAGCCTGTACAGCAGACTAACAGCCTGTACAGCAGACTATCAGCCTGTACAGCAGACTATCAGCCTGTACAGCAGAGCAGACTATCAGCCTGTACAGCAGACTATCAGCCTGTACAGCAGACTATCAGCCTGTACAGCAGACTATCAGCCTGTACAGCAGACTATCAGCCTGTACAGCAGAGCAGACTAACAGCCTGTACAGCAGACTATCAGCCTGTACAGCAGACTATCAGCCTGTACAGCAGACTATCAGCCTGTACAGCAGACTATCAGCCTGTACAGCAGAGCAGACTAACAGCCTGTACAGCAGACTAACAGCCTGTACAGTACAGCAGACTAACAGCCTGTACAGCAGACTAACAGCCACTGGCTGCTGCATATGCTGTACATAAACACATGATCGTAAGCAGACATGGATGGTATAGCAGCATGGACACCCTTCCATACATAAACACTTACCTTTCCGGGGTTTGAGGTTGCGGTGAATGGGTGGTGGTTGAGTGGCTCTCGCTCCTCCCCCTTCTCCCCCTCCTCCCCCCGTGGTGTGTCTGCGAGATGGGCGTGTGTGGGGGTTGTGGGGGGAGGAGCGGAACCCCAGGTGTGCAGGCGGGGGTACCTGTCTCCCCAGAGAAGGCAATTCTCCAGGGCATGGGGTCATAGTGACATAGTTAGAATCCTGGGAGGTGGGGTCGGGGAAGGAGGGGGGAGGTAGGGAGACGAGGGAGGTGGGGTCGGGGAGGGAGGGGGGAGGTAGGGAGATGAGGGAGGTGGGGTCGGGGAAAGAGGGGGGAGGTAGGGAGACGAGGGAGGTGGGGTCGGGGAAGGAGGGGGGAGGTAGGGAGACGAGGGAGGTGTCGGTAGCGTTCATGGGAACATAGTTCTCATCGACATCTTGCTTTCCCGGACACATTCCACCTAATGGTACCATGCCTTTATTCATCTGGTGGTGGGGGGGGGGAGTGGGGGGGGTGGGGGGGGGGCAGAGAGAGAGAGAAGGGGGGGAGAGAGAGAAGGGGGGGGAGAAAGAGAGACAGATGAGAAAGGTGAACTATTTTAAGTGAGAAGTGGGCATTGGTCTGAAGCTGAAAAATAAAGCACCACAATGCCTATTCCACCCATGCTCTACCAAGGTGTTCCAGCAACACAATGCCTATTCCACCCATGCTCTACCAAGGTGTTCCAGCAACACAATGCCTATTCCACCCATGTTCTACCAAGGTGTTCCAGCAACACAATGCCTATTCCACCCATGCTCTACCAAGGTGTTCCAGCAACACAATGCCTATTCCACCCATGCTCTACCAAGGTGTTCCAGCAACACAATGCCTATTCCACCCATGCTCTACCAAGGTTTTCCAGCACCACAATACCTAGGGCTCCCGAGCGTTGTACCAGATCTTCAATTTCTTGGCAATTTCTCGCATGGAATAGCCTTCATTTCTCAGAACGAAAAGACTGACGAGTTTCAGAAGAAAGTTCTTTGTTTCTGGCCATTTTGAGCCTGTAATTGAACCTTCAAATGCTGATGCTCCAGATACTCAACTAGTCTAAAGAAGGCCAGTTTTATTGCTTCTTTAATCAGAACAACCGTTTTCAGCTGTGCTAACATAATTGCAAAAGGGTTTTCTAATGATCAATTAGCCTTTTAAAATTATAAACTTGGATTAGCTAACACAACGTGCCATTGGAACACAGGAGTGATGGTTGCTGATAATGGGCCTCTGTACGCCTATGTAGATATTCCATTAAAAAATCTGCTGTTTCCAGCTACAATAGTCATTTACAACATTAACAATGTCTACAATGTATTTCTGATCAATTTTATGTTATTTTAATGGACAAAAATGTTTGCTTTTCAAACACAATGTTTGAACATGCACTCAACATACAGTACATCCAGTTTTAACACAGCAATAAAACACATAGGCTGATATGTAGTAGAAGTCTATTTTATTGAAGTATTCATTGTGGTTGATCAGTGGAGAGGATGATGAGGGAGTGGGTAGGATGATGAGGGAGTGGGTAGGATGATGAGGCATTGGGTAGGATGATGAGGCAGTGGGTAGGATGATGAGGCAGTGGGTAGGGTGATGAGGCAGTGGGTAGGATGATGAGGCAGTGGGTAGGATGATGAGGGAGTGGGTAGGATGATGAGGCAGTGGGTAGGATGATGAGGCAGTGGGTAGGATGATGAGGCAGTGGGTAGGATGATGAGGCAGTGGGTAGGATGATGAGGCAGTGGGTAGGATGATGAGGCAGTGGGTAGGATGATGAGGTAGTGGGTAGGTGATGAGGCAGTGGGTAGGATGATGAGGCAGTGGGTAGGGTGATGAGGCGGTGGGTAGGTGATGAGGCGGTGGGTAGGGTGATGAGGCAGTGGGTAGGATGATGAGGCAGTGGGTAGGGTGATGAGGCAGTGGGTAGGCTGATGAGGCAGTGGGTAGGGTGATGAGGGAGTGGGTAGGATGATGAGGGAGTGGGTAGGATGATGAGGCAGTGGGTAGGATGATGAGGCAGTGGGTAGGATGATGAGGCAGTGGGTAGGATAATGAGGCAGTGGGTAGGATGATGAGGCAGTGGGTAGGATGATGAGGCAGTGGGTAGGATGATGAGGCAGTGGGTAGGTGATGAGGCAGTGGGTAGGATGATGAGGCAGTGGGTAGGGTGATGAGGCGGTGGGTAGGTGATGAGGCGGTGGGTAGGGTGATGAGGCAGTGGGTAGGATGATGAGGCATTGGGTAGGATGATGAGGCAGTGGGTAGGGTGATGAGGCAGTGGGTAGGATGATGAGGCAGTGGGTAGGCTGATGAGGCAGTGGGTAGGGTGATGAGGCAGTGGGTAGGGTGATGAGGCAGTGGGTAGGGTGATGAGGCAGTGGGTAGGTGATGAGGCAGTGGGTAGGGTGATGAGGCAGTGGGTAGGGTGATGAGGCAGTGGGTAGGATGAGGCAGTGGGTAGGTGATGAGGCAGTGGGTAGGGTGATGAGGCAGTGGGTAGGATGATGAGGCAGTGGGTAGGGTGATGAGGCAGTGGGTAGGATGATGAGGCAGTGGGTAGGGTGATGAGGCAGTGGGTAGGTGATGAGGCAGTGGGTAGGATGATGAGGCAGTGGGTAGGATGATGAGGCAGTGGGATGAGGGTGGAGAGGATGATGAGGCAGTGGGTAGGGTGATGAGGCAGTGGGTAGGGTGATGAGGCAGTGGGTAGGATGATGAGGCAGTGGGTAGGGTGATGAGGCAGTGGGTAGGATGATGAGGCAGTGGGTAGGGTAATGAGGCAGTGGGTAGGCTGATGAGGCAGTGGGTAGGGTGATGAGGCAGTGGGTAGGGTGATGAGGCAGTGGGTAGGATGATGAGGCAGTGGGTAGGGTGATGAGGCAGTGGGTAGGTGATGAGGCAGTGGGTAGGGTGATGAGGCAGTGGAGAGGATGATGAGGCAGTGGGTAGATTGAGGCAGTGGGTAGGTGATGAGGCAGTGGGTAGGGTGATGAGGCAGTGGGTAGGATGATGAGGCAGTGGGTAGGTTGATGAGGCAGTGGGTAGGATGATGAGGCAGTGGGTAGGGTGATGAGGCAGTGGGTAGGTGATGAGGCAGTGGGTAGGATGATGAGGCAGTGGGTAGGATGATGAGGCAGTGGGACGAGGGTGGAGAGGATGATGAGGCAGTGGGTAGGGTGATGAGGCAGTGGGTAGGGTGATGAGGCAGTGGGTAGGATGAGGCAGTGGGTAGGATGATGAGGCAGTGGGTAGGATGATGAGGCAGTGGGTAGGATGATGAGGCAGTGGGTAGGTGGTGAGGCAATGGATAGGTGGGTGAGATATTGTCACTATAATTGCACAATGGAACTGTACGTGATTTGTATGTGAACTGCAGTCCAATCAGAAGCCCTTTTCAATAATCACCTGACCTGTTTAGTTGGCGGAGAACCATGTAGCCATTCAGGGCAGCAGTGTCGATCAGATGGAAAACATAGCGTCTTATACCACATTCCTAGCTGTTTATCGTGTCCGCCTTATCCACTTATCTACTTATCCATTTTGACGTTATAGTCAAGCACGCAGTCTGGTTTGATCTTTTTCTCTCTCCCGTCAGGTTGTCCACCTTCCCCCTGTGGCCGACATGGTTGCTGTACGGACAGCGGAGAGGACATGGACGTCTCGTTTGTCATGCCACTTTACCGCCAGCTGTTGACCGTTCTCCTTGAACTCCACCTCCCCCCTTCTGCATCTTCCTGTTCCTGCTTCCGGCATCCCCTTCCTGTTCGACTGGACTGTGGAGAGCAGATGCTGGAAGAGTGTGGGACTTTTGCCACCAATTGTCCACATACAAAGTGTGTCCCTTGCTGAGATGAGGAGCCAGCATGGTCATCACCATGGACCTGGACACCCCAAGCCCCTCATAATGTTGGACGTCAGTGGTGGACCCAGTGTAAACTATAATGTCCTGGTCAAATCCTGTCTTCACGTCGCAAATAACAAAGACCTTGACCCCAAAACCTGTGCCTTTTGGAGGGAATATATTGACGGAACGCCAGCCTACCCTTCCCTAACATCAGGGACTCATCAATGCCTAGGTCCTTGTACGGCACAAAGACCCGATCAAATGCTGATGTCAGGCTGATGAGAACATTTCTTATTTTGAGCAACGGGTCATTTAGGCTGGCAGTAGCATTGTTGACGAAATGCAGGCATCGCAGCAGAACTAGGAAGCGGTCTTGGGAAAAGAGGGTGGCAAAGGAGGGAGTTGTAAACATAGGATCTGTGCTCCAGTATTCTCTTAGGAAGTTCTTCTTTACTATTTCCCATGAGGAGGACTGTCACCAGGAAGGTATACATTTCACTAATGGTGGTTATCAACCATTTAGCGAGTTTAACCCCCTCACTCCTGGCTCTCTCTTCTCCTGTAGCTCCAAGGCATAGCGATTGGTCTACTCCACTATGTCTCCCACCAGCTCCACTGTCAGAAACAGATTGAAGTACTCTGCCTCAGAGGGAAACGGCAAGGGGCGTTGCAATCCCCTACGGGGACTCATCAAAGCAAACAGCGGGGCCAGGAGGGATGAAACAGCAGGGCCAGGAGGGGTGAAACAGCAGGGCCAGGAGGGATGAAATGGCTGGCGGCCTTCCAGCTACCACAGACCTCCCGTACTTCATCCACTGTCGGTCTGCCTCCATCATCACCAGCATCTTCAAAGGGACCTGGGACTTCGTCAGTGGGCAAGGGGTCCTCCGATTCAGGGTTCTCAAATGGCTACAAGCTTGGGGGGGCAGCTCCTCTCTGTCACTGTCAGAATCTGATTTCTGACTTTCATACTCAGATTCATTGTCAGAATTTAAAAAAAATCTCCTGAATTTCAGCATTTGTGAGTTGTCTCCTTTTGAAAGACATTGCTAATGCTACAGCTTAGCCCGTTAGCTACATACATAAACAACAAGACTGAATGGCTCAGAGTGGACTGTGTTTGTGCAAAATGGGGACTGTGTTTGTGCAAAATGGGGACTGTGTTTGTGCAAAATGGCGACTGTGTTTGTGCAAAATGGGGACTGTGTTTGTGCAAAATGGCGACTATGTTTGTTCAAAATGGGGACTGTGTTTGTGCAAAATGGCGACTGTGTTTGTGCAAAATGGGGACTGTGTTTGTGCAAAATGGCGACTGTGTTTGTGCAAAATGGCGACTATGTTTGTTCAAAATGGCGACTGTGAAAAAAGGTGTGGCTAGCTCAAACTCTGACTGTTGCGCCAATTGTAACTGGACGTTCTAAATAAGCATTCTAATCACAACAGTTTGAGCGTACTTTGTAGATTGATCACACCTGCGGCTAGCTCTTACCGTAGCTTGGACTATGGAGTAGCTAGCTAGCTAGTATTGCAAAAGCCCATTGCATGCATTGTAAGGTAGCAGCGTGACAATTTGCCCAACGTTTGGTGTTAGTTTTGTGGAAAGAACGAAAAATTTAGGAACAGCATTTGGGATGAGCGCTAACGTAAGCTAGCTTCTGTGTCGAGGTCAGCTGTTGTTGTCTGGCCCTAGCTAGCTAGCTAATGGCTGAAGTAATTTGTGTAAAAACCTTTCATAACCAAATATAGATATCTACCTTTCTAGGCCTGTTCGTTAGCTAGCTAGCTTTTCAGCTGACTGGTGCTAGCTACATAGCTAATCAAAATATATTTGTGCATTTTTTATTAACCTCAGCTTGAATTCCAACATTTAGCTAGCTACAATCTTTGAAAAAATGTAGAACCAAATCTAGAACCAAAAAGGGTTCTTCGGCTGTCACTTAGGAGAACCTTTTGAAGAACCCTTTTTGGTTTCAGGTAAAACCCTTTCAGGTTCCATCTAGAATCTAGGGTTCTACCTGGAACCCAAAAGGGTTCTACCTGGAACCAAACTGGGTTCTACCTGGATCCAAAAAGGGTTCTCCAATGGGGACAGCCGAAGAACCCTTTTGGAACCCCTTTTATTGTATCTACAGTAGCCTAGGTTGGTTCTCATCCACAAATTATGATTGGTCAGCCTAGTGCAGCTGTATTGTTGTCGAGAAACAGAGTTGCTTGACCCGGTGCTGGATCTCGTGAGTTTTTTGCTGAAAAATATTTTTGCATTGTCAGAAATGCTACACAAAAGTATTGTTTCTTTATTGGCATGTGAGAGTGATAAATTATACATTTAATCAAAACTTTTGTCCCTATAAACTTATTCAGTCCGAAAGGTGGCAAGTCTAATGGTCACTTTATGAATGCTGTAGATTCCTACTTATCCGATGCCTAGATATTCAGCTAGGTCGGGACTAAAAATTTACTTTTTCCCCCCCGAATGCTAACAACCCTGTTCAAAATCCGGTAAGTGGCTCTCGGTAACAGCCGGATGGCTCATGATGAAAGGCAGGGAGTGTGTTGTGTACTTCCAATCAAGGTGATTAGTACATTTTTATCGACATTGTTGTCATATTGGCTTAGTTATGATGATAGGGAAATGTTAATTTAACACTGAGCTTCAACCAAAAGCCTGCTATTGTGGCACCGACCAAATCTTTTAGTATCCACTCCTAGTAACTAGCTAGTTGATGAATTCTTTGTCGGTCTATATTAGTAACATGTCTTATTCATTGATAGTTATAAAAATGTTAAAACCGCAGATGTACTCACAAAGTAGCTGTTGAAGCTGTCGCTAAACTCAAACATGCTGGCTCTGGTCTGGTCAGACATGCTGGCTCTGGTCTGGTCAGACATGCTGGCTCTGGTCTGGTCAGACATGCTGGCTCTGGTCTGGTCAGACATGCTGAGTCTGGTCTGGTCAGCGAGGGACCTTGGTACAGCATAGCTCTCCTGGGAACCTGTGCCTGTAACGCACGCACGCACGCACGCACGCACGCACGCACGCACGCACGCACGCACGCACGCACACACACACACACACACACACACACACACACACACACACACACACACACACACACACACACACACACACACACACACACACACACACACACACACACACACACACACACACACACACACACACACACACACAGACATAACAAAATTGAGATTGTGTGATGTTTCTGTATCTGTGTGTGCTGTCTCTCACCTGTGTGTGTGTGTGTGTGTGAGGTTTCAATAGCGGGAACCAGGTTACTGAGATTTCCCGCCCAAACCCACTCGCGTTTCCCGGTGGCTAAATAACTGCGAGGAACCGGTAAAATGATTATAAATTATTTCCATGAATAGCATGACTTGAAATGGAACCGTTAAATAACATGTGACGTCTAAATCTGGATTCTCTCTCTACGGCCTTCTCTGTTCTGCTATCTGCATGATCAATCAGCAACGTCAGAGATCCTATACATAATGATGAGATGGTCTTGTTTCATCAACACCAGAGATACTGTATATAATGATGAGATGGTCTTGTTTCATTAACACCAGAGATACTGTATATACTGATGAGATGGTCTTGTTTCATTAACACCAGAGATACTGTATATAATGATGAGATGGTCTTGTTTCATCAACACCAGAGATACTGTATATAATGATGAGATGGTCTTGTTTCATTAACACCAGAGATACTGTATATAATGATGAGATGGTCTTGTTTCATTAACACCAGAGATACTGTATATAATGATGAGATGGTCTTGTTTCATTAACACCAGAGATACTGTATATAATGATGAGATGGTCTTGTTTCCAGCCTAACAATGTGTGCCGTTGTCCCAAAGGTGGGAAGGCAGGCTGTCTGTTTATCACTCTGCTTATCAGTCTGCTTATCGTGAACCGTTTTTGACGGGAGTTAAACCCTCTCGCTTCATCTCTTTCTCTCTGTCAACGAGCATCTCAGATGGAGCGCAGTTCACCATGTACGTATCATCTCATCAGCTGGTACTTTTCTTGTGACAGATACATTTACTGCAGCATAGCCTACATGCTACAGTAATATTGGGACTAATATATCTGAATGGGTGTCTTATTTACACAACTCCAGCACTCAGAACAAAAGACAATTAATAAATTGACAATTTATAAATGGAGTTAAATAAACCAAGTGTAGCCTAGGTTGTACGCTCTGTAAACAACGTGCCAACGCCTACAATGACAACTAATAATAATATATTGAACGCAGAAATTACCTAAACCAAAGAAAAATTGTCGATAAAAAATTATGGGATTTAACAATTAACGATGTACTACTTGTGTGCCATCCCTGTGGCCTCTACAATGGATTAGTCCACTGAGACAGGTAATGGATTAGTCCACTGAGACAGGTAATGGATTAGTCCACTGAGACAGGTAATGGATTAGTCCACTGAGACAGGTAATGGATTAGTCCACTGAGACAGGTAATGGATTAGTCCACTCAGACAGGTAATGGATTAATCCACTCAGACAGGTAATGGATTAGTCCACTCAGACAGGCAATGGATTAGTCCACTCAGACAGGTAATGGATTAATCCACTCAGACAGGTAATGGATTAATCCACTCAGACAGGTAATGGATTAATCCACTCAGACAGGTAATGGATTAATCCACTCAGACAGGTAATGGATTAGTCCACTCAGACAGGCAATGGATTAGTCCACTCAGACAGGTAATGGATTAATCCACTCAGACAGGTAATGAATTAGTCCACTCAGACAGGTAATGGATTAGTCCACTCAAACAGGTAATGGATTAGTCCACTCAGACAGGTAATGGATTAATCCACTCAGACAGGTAATGGATTAATCCACTCAGACAGGTAATGGAATAGTCCACTCAGACAGGTAATGGATTAGTCCACTCAGACAGGTAATGGATTAGTCCACTCAGACAGGTAATGGATTAATCCACTCAGACAGGTAATGGATTAGTCCACTCAGACAGGTAATGGATTAATCCACTCAGACAGGTAATGGATTAATCCACTCAGACAGGTAATGGATTAATCCACTCAGACAGGTAATGGATTAATCCACTCAGACAGGTAATGGAATAGTCCACTCAGACAGGTAATGGATTAGTCCACTCAGACAGGTAATGGATTAGTCCACTGAGACAGGTAATGGATTAATCCACTCAGACAGGTAATGGAATAGTCCACTCAGACAGGTAATGGATTAGTCCACTCAGACAGGTAATGGATTAGTCCACTGAGACAGGTAATGGATTAATCCACTGAGACATGTGTGAGTCAAACAAGTGTCTTGTGTCATACAGTTTGTTTATTTATTTGCCACTGCTGGACAGAAAACGATCTCGGTCAACCAACAGCCTGTTGACTGAACAATCGACCAGTTGACTAAACGTGATCAGCCCTAACCCATACACCTAGTCACTTCACAGATACAGGCGTCCTTCCTAACTTAGTTGCCGGAGAGGAAGGAAACCGCTCAGGGATTTCACCATGAGGTCTATGGTGACTTTAAAACAATTACAGTGTTTAATGGCTGTGATGGGAGAAAACTGAGGATGGATCAACAACATTGTAGTTACTTCACAATACTAACCTAAATGACAGAGTGAAAAGGAAGCCTGTACAGAATTAAAATATTTCAAAACATGCATCCTGTTTGCAACAAGGCACTAAAGTATTATGGCAAATGTGGTAAAGAAATTAACTTTATGTCCAGAATACAAAGCGTTATGTTTGGGG
>NC_092116.1:35994098-36006598 GCF_045679555.1 Salvelinus alpinus | reverse complement strand
CAGAAGGAGTATAATCTTCTGTTGAAGCCATTCTGTTGTTGATTTACTTCTGTGTTTTGGGTCGTTGTCCTGTTGCATCACTCAACTTCTGTTGAGCTTCAATTGGCGGACAGATAGCCTTTCATTTTCCTGCTAAATGTCTTGTAAACTTGGGAATTCATTTTCTGTCGATGATAGCAAGCTGTCCAGGCCCTGAGGCAGCAAAGCAGCCCCAAACCATGATGCTCCCCCCACCATAGTTTACAGTTAGGATGGAAGGCAAGCGTCCCGGAGTCGCTTCTTCCCTGTTGACGTTGAGACTGGTGTTTTGCGGGTACACAGCGTTGTACGAGATTCCATTCAAAATCAGCCGTTTCCAGCTACACTAGTCATTTACAATATTAACAATGTCTACACTGTATTTCTGATTCAATTTGGTGTTATTTTAAATGGACAAAAAAATAGCTTTTCTTTCAAAAACAAGGATATTTATAAGTGACCCTAAACTTTTGAAAGGTAGTGCTTGTTGACGAGGGTGGGTCTTAAGCTGCATCCCTGTCTCACACCACGGCCCTGTCTCACCCCACGGTCCTGTCTCACCCCACGGTCCTGTCTCACCCCACGGCCCTGTCTCACCCCACGGTCCTGTCTCACCCCACGGTCCTGTCTCACCCCACGGTCCTGTCTCACCCCACGGTCCTGTCTCACCCCACGGCCCTGTCTCACCCCACGGTCCTGTCTCACCCCACGGTCCTGTCTCACCCCACGGTCCTATGGAAAGTAATGTGTGTTTTAACCACAGACTTGTTGTTTGTGTACATGGATTTTATAATGTCGTATATTTCCCCCCCAACACCACTTTCCATCAATTTGTATAGTAGACCCTCATGCCAAATTGAGTCAAAGGCTTTTTTGAAATCAACAAAGCATGAGAAGACTTTGCCTTTGTTTCGGTCTGTTTGTATGTCAATCCGCGTGTGCAGGGTGAATACGTGGTCTGTCGTACGATAATTTGGTAAAAAGCCAATTTGACATTTGCTCAGTACATTGTTTTCACTAAGGAAATGTACAAGTCTGCTGTTAATGCAGAGGATTTTCCCAAGGTTGCTGTTGATGCATATCCCACGGTAGTTATTGGGGTTAGGGTTGGATACAGCCCTCTTTTTTTAAACTAGGCAAGAACAAATTCTCATTTACAACGACGGCCTACTCCGGCCAAACCCAGACGACGCTGGGCCAATTGTGCGCCGCCCTATGGGACTCCCAATCACAGCCAGATGTGATACAGCCTGGATTTTAACCAGGTACTGCAGTGATGCCTCTTTTAGTTGTCATCATCATTCTCACCTTAGTAAACTCAGTCAGTTTCTCTCTCAGACAGCCTTGGCTTTTCCAGAGCTATTATACTGCCTTATCAAAAGACTACTGAAAACACACACACACACACACACACACACACACACACACGCGCGCGCACACGCGCACACGCACACACGCGCACACACGCACACACACACACACACACACACACACACACACGCACACACACACACACACACACACACACACACACACACACACACGCACACGCACACGCACACGCACACACACACACACGAGAGAGAGCATGTTTCCAGTTTGATTTTAATTCTTCATCTCTTTCCTCTCCTCCCCTCTAGTAGTGCCAAGATGGCCAGTACCATGGGGGAGGGTAGTGTCAAGATGGCCAGTCCCAAGGGGGAGGGTAGTGCCAAGATGGCCAGTCCCAAGGGGGAGGGTAGTGCCAAGATGGCCAGTACCATGGGGGAGGGTAGTGTCAAGATGGCCAGTCCCAAGGGGGAGGGTAGTGCCAAGATGGCCAGTCCCAAGGGGGAGGGTAGTGTCAAGATGGCCAGTACCAGGGGGGAGGGTAGTGCCAAGATGGCCAGTCCCAGGGGGGAAGGTAGTGCCAAGATGGCCAGTCCCAGGGGGGAGGGTAGTGCCAAGATGGCCAGTCCCAGGGGGGAGGGTAGTGCCAAGATGGCCAGTACCAGGGGGGAGGGTAGTGCCAAGATGGCCAGTCCCAGGGGGGAGGGTAGTGCCAAGATGGCCAAGTCCTAGGGGGGAGGGTAGTGCCAAGATGGCCAGTCCCAGGGGGGAGGGTAGTGCCAAGATGGCCAAGTCCCAGGGAGGAGGGTAGTGCCAAGATGGCCAAGTCCCAGGGAGGAGGGTAGTGCCAAGATGGCCAAGTCCCAGGGAGGAGGGTAGTGCCAAGATGGCCAAGTCCCAGGGAGGAGGGTAGTGCCAAGATGGCCAGTCCCAGGGGGGAGGGTAGTGCCAAGATGGCCAAGTCCCAGGGAGGAGGGTAGTGCCAAGATGGCCAAGTCCCAGGGAGGAGGGTAGTGCCAAGATGGCCAAGTCCCAGGGAGGAGGGTAGTGCCAAGATGGCCAAGTCCCAGGGAGGAGGGTAGTGCCAAGATGGCCAAGTCACAGTGGGAGGGTAGTGCCAAGATTGCCAAGTCCCAGGGGGGAGGGTAGTGCCAAGATGGCCAAGTCCTAGGGGGGAGGGTAGTGCCAAGATGGCCAAATCACAGGGGGGAGGGTAGTGCCAAGATGGCCAAGTCCCAGGGGGGAGGGTAGTGCCAAGATGGCCAATCAGAGCTTATTGTTACTGTTGATTTTAATACAGACATGCTACTTTTAAAAGGTCTTAAGATTTTTATTTATTTAAAAATTTGCTTTATACCAGCTGATTAATGAGCCTAGCACGGTCTGTCCTTCTACCCAAACCATCATTGACCATCTTCTACCCAAACCATCATTGACCTTGTGTTGGTGTCGGATAGATCAAGGGGTTGTTAACTATGGGCTCAGTGATCATTCCATCATGTTCTGAAGTAGGAAGGTTCAGAAAACAGTTTTTAATGATCATAACTTCATAAAAGATTAGGTCTATGAAGAATTATAGTGCAGATATTTTTGTTAATTGTCTGAGCAAATTAGACCGGTCTGCTGTATTGAAATGCAGTGAAGTGGAGAATGGGGCCATTTTAAACCATTGTTTTTACTCGCTGTAGATAAGCAGGCTCCAGTGAAACAGGTTAGAATTAAGAAAAGAACAGAGCCATGGATAAATGATAACATTTTAAAAGGCAATTAAGCGTAGAAATGAACGCTTTCTAGAGTTTAGGAAATCCAGGGCAGATGCTATATTTATGGACTATAAGAAGTGAAGAAACGAGGTCAACAGGATCATACAGAAGGTCGAGAAGGAATATTTCAATTACAAAATAGTTGCAAATAGAAACAATCTGAGTGAATGATGGAAGTGTCTGAAGCTGTTAGGTAACAGTAACAGAATAAAGACCAACGCTCTCAATCTCAGCTTGGACATTGGAGGAAAGGATACATCAGACAAGACCATGGTTGCAAACAGTCTGAATAGCAATTTATAGCTAATACATTAGTTAGCAAGTTATCTTGTCAATCAGGTTGCTATGGGGTAGAATCAAGTCCAGCAGTTTTACTCAACAGCAGGGGATTCAAGTAGATTATTTTTCATTTGAAAAAGGTGTCTGAGTCAATTGTGAGAGGCTGAAAGAACTTGACCGTTCCATAGCAACTGGCCTTGACAACATTCCTGCCAGAGTTCTAAGAGATGCTGCTGTAGTTACTACCCCCTGTGTAACTCACATTGTGAATCTGTCTATTGAACTAGGGTGGTTTCCCAGTCAACTAAACCTTACAAGGGTCATTCCTTTATATAAAAAAAAGGGAATAAGTTAGATCACGGAAACTATCGTCCTGTCTCAATCCTGTGTTGCTTTATCGAAAGTCATGGAAAAGATTATGTTCAAGCAGATTGACAGTTACATTTCCTTACATAACCTATTCCATGAGCTAAAATCTGGCTTCATGAAATCCCATTCCACTGACACCTGCTATATCTGACTGACCACGTCAGGAAGGAAGTAGACGGAGGGACATTTTGTCATATGGTTATGTTAGATCTCCAAAAGACGTTTGAAAACAATGAATCATGAGATTCTGTTAATCAAACTAAGAGCCATGAGCTTTAACAACTTAGCAGTAAAATGGGGTCAGCTCTTACCTGCAAGGAAGAAAGAAGATGGTGGATGTGGATGGGACCTTGTCTAAACCTAAAATCTTGAACTGTGGGGTACCCCAAGGGAGTGTGCTGGGTCCACTTTTATTTCTATTTTATATAAATGATTTGAAATCTGCCTCTACATGTGACCTTTTCCTCTATGCAGATGATTCTGCACTGTGTGGTTTCCCACAAAAGACAACAATGTGGTTGAGAAAGCCCTCAGTGCTGATCTTCTGAATGTCAGTAAATGGCTAAAGGACAATAAGCTGTCACTTCACCTTGGAAAAACATAGTTCATCTTGTTCGGGTCCAAAGTGAAACTGAGGAAATTCCCAGAATTTTAAGGTGGTAGTAGGTGACATAGTAGTCGTAGCAAAAGACTCTGTTAAGTATCTTGGATGTTAAGTATCTTGGATGTTAAATATTTTGGATGTTAAGTATCTTGGATGTTAAGTATCTTGGATGTTAAGTATCTTGGATGTTAAATATCTTGGATGTTAAGTATCTTGGATGTTAAATATCTTGGATGTTAAATATCTTGGATGTTATCTTGGATGTTAAGTACCTTGGATATTAAGTATCTTGGATGTTAAGTATCTTGGATGTTAAGTATCTTGGATGTTATCTTGGATGTTAAGTATCTTGGATGTTATCTTGGATGTTAAGTATCTTGGATGTTATCTTGGATGTTAAGTATCTTTGATGTTAAGTATCTTGGATGTTAAGTATCTTGGATGTTATCTTGGATGTTAAGTATCTTGGATGTTAAGTATCTTGGATGTTAAATATCTTGGATGTTAAATATCTTGGATGTTAAATATCTTGGATGTTAAATATCTTGGATGCTAAGTATCTTGGATGTTAAGTATCTTGGATGTTAAGTATCTTGGGTGTTAAATATCTTGGATGTTAAGTATCTTGGTTGTTAAGTATCTTGGATGTTAAATATCTTGGATGTTTAGTATCTTGGATGTGTGCGAGATAACCATCTGACAGGGAGAGCACGGCACAAAAACGTTATCTCCAAAGAGAACCATAAAATTAGGTTCCCGGGCAAGAACCTCCAAAGATCTGGATAAGAATACAATGGGGACATTGAGGAGGGGCTCTTGTTCAGTGCCACTTCGACTATGCATGCTCTTCCTGGTACAATAGTGCCTCCAAGATATAAAACAAATTAAATTGCAGACATCTCAGAACAAATTAGTCAGGATTATTCTTCAACTTCCAGCAGTTACGCATCTCGGCTATTTCCCCACGTTGAAAGCCTTTAGACGGCTTAAAGTGGAGAAGAGAGTCTTATGCATCTCAGCTATTTCCCCACGTTGAAAACCTTTAGACGGCTTAAAGTGGAGAAGAGAGTCTTATGCATCTCAGCTATTTCCCCACGTTGAAAACCTTTAGACGGCTTAAAGTGGAGAAGAGAGTCTTATGCATCTCAGCTATTTCCCCACGTTGAAAACCTTTAGACGGCTTAAAGTGGAGAAGAGAGTCGCTCAGATATAAGTGTGTCTTGTACATCAGATTGCCCACAGTATGGTCCCTAGGTACTTACGTAACTATTTCAACTTAGTCCGTGATGACTATTCCACTAGAAGGAGTCAAACGGTCGCTGTTCCGTTCAGATTTGAAAGTGGTATGGGGGGGAAGGGGGGGGGGGAGAAACGTTGTTTTTTTTAATACTCGGCTGCCATTTTTTTGTGGAATAATCTTCCAAACAATTTGAAACGTATAACCTCCATAGGTAGTTTCAAGTACTCACTGGGGGAAAAAATTACTAAATAGTAGCATGTCTTAAAAGGGATAATCACCCATAGCCCATCTGTTATTCAGCATGATCACCTGTAACCCATCTGTTATTCAGCATTATCACCTGTAACCCATCTGTTATTCAGCATGATCACCTGTAACCCATCTGTTATTCAGCATGATCACCTGTAGCCCATCTGTTATTCAGCATGATCACCTGTAACCCATCTGTTATTCAGCATGATCACCTGTAACCCATCTGTTATTCAGCATGATCACCTGTAACCCATCTGTTATTCAGCATGATCACCTGTAGCCCATCTGTTATTCAGCATGATCACCAGTAGCCCATCTGTTATTCAGCATGATCACCTGTAACCCATCTGTTATTCAGCATGATCACCTGTAACCCATCTGTTATTCAGCATGATCACCTGTAACCCATCTGTTATTCAGCATGATCACCTGTAACCCATCTGTTATTCAGCATGATCACCTGTAGCCCATCTGTTATTCAGCATGATCACCAGTAACCCATCTGTTATTCAGCATGATCACCAGTAACCCATCTGTTATTCAGCATGAAAACCTGTAACCCATCTGTTATTCAGCATGATCACCTGTAACCCATCTGTTATTCAGCATGATCACCTGTAACCCATCTGTTATTCAGCATGATCACCTGTAACCCATCTGTTATTCAGCATGATCACCAGTAACCCATCTGTTATTCAGCATGATCACCAGTAACCCATCTGTTATTCAGCATGATCACCTGTAACCCATCTGTTATTCAGCATGATCACCTGTAACCCATCTGTTATTCAGCATGATCACCTGTAACCCATCTGTTATTCAGCATGATCACCTGTAACCCATCTGTTATTCAGCATGATCACCTGTAACCCATCTGTTATTCAGCATGATCACCTGTAACCCATCTGTTATTCAGCATGATCACCTAGTAACCCATCTGTTATTCAGCATGATCACCAGTAACCCATCTGTTATTCAGCATGATCACCTGTAACCCATCTGTTATTCAGCATGATCACCTGTAACCCATCTGTTATTCAGCATGATCACCTGTAACCCATCTGTTATTCAGCATGATCACCTGTAACCCATCTGTTATTCAGCATGATCACTAGTAACCCATCTGTTATTCAGCATGATCACCTGTAACCCATCTGTTATTCAGCATGATCACCTGTAACCCATCTGTTATTCAGCATGATCACCTGTAACCCATCTGTTATTCAGCATGATCACCTGTAACCCATCTGTTATTCAGCATGATCACCTGTAACCCATCTGTTATTCAGCATGATCACCTGTAACCCATCTGTTATTCAGCATGATCACCTGTAACCCATCTGTTATTCAGCATGATCACCAGTAACCCATCTGTTACTCAGCATGATCACCTGTAACCCATCTGTTATTCAGCATGATCACCAGTAACCCATCTGTTACTCAGCATGATCACCTGTAACCCATCTGTTACTCAGCATGATCACCTGTAACCCATCTGTTACTCAGCATGATCACCTGTAACCCATCTGTTATTCAGCATGATCACCTGTAACCCATCTGTTATTCAGCATTATCACCTGTAACCCATCTGTTATTCAGCATGATCACCTGTAACCCATCTGTTACTCAGCATGATCACCTGTAACCCATCTGTTACTCAGCATGATCACCTGTAACCCATCCGTTATTCAACATGGTAAGATTAAAGTAGGTGACGGAGAGGGAAATGCCCGGCATATGGTCTGTCTTTTGGTGTTTGTTGTTGATTATATTGTGATTGTCTTGTGTGTATAATATATATATTATGGATGGATTGTTTGTATATTAAGGGTATGTGAGACAAGGAAGATGTAATAGTCCATAGTTGTTTATTAGGAAAGGAAAATTGTTTTAAATTATCGGATGTTGTGAAACAAACAATTGTATGTGGAGGCGTCACCAGCTGGAGCGCCCTTATGGATCAATCAATCAATCAATCAATCAATCAATCAATCAATCGTGTGTTAATGTGTGTTAATGTGTGTTAATATGTGTGTTCATGTGTGTTCATGTGTGTGTTTATGTGTGTTAATATGGTCATTAATACTGTATGTATGTGTGTGTGTGTGTGTGTGTGTGTGTGTGTGTGTGTGTGTGTGTGTGTGTGTGTGTGTGTGTGTGTGTGTGTGTGTGTGTGTGTGTGTGTGTGTGTGTGTGTGTGTGTGTGTGTGTGTGTGTGTGTGTGTGTGTTGTCATACCACGTTCAGTAGGGTTGAATCCACACAGGTCACAGATACACCTGACCCATGTGTTCATGTCCTCCTCACTGTCAGCCACCAGGTAGAATACCCTCTCCACTGTCCGCACGTCAAACACATAGCTACTGTCCAAATCCTTTTTATTAAAGGTTAGGCCTGCATCCACCTAGGAGAGACAGAGAGAGAAGAGACAGAGAGAGAAGAGAGAGAGAGAGAGAATAGAGAGAGAATAGAGAAGAGAGTAAAGACAGAGAGAAGAGAGAGAGAGAGAGAGAAAGAGAGAGAGAGAGGAGACAGAGAGTGAGAGAGAAGAGACAGAGAGAAGAGAGTAAAGACAGAGAGAAGAGAGAGAGAGAGAGGAGAGAGAGAGAGGAGAGAGAGAAGAGAGAGAGAGAGAGATTTTACATCAGAGATGATAGTGATTTGGATCAGGATAGTAGGTTAGTGGAGTTTCCTTTTGTTATGTTGTAATTTGTAACGACCTTGGTAGTGGGTGGGGTTGTTCTCTCATTAATTATAAACCGGGTGGTTCACACCCTGAATCCTGATTGGCTGAAAGCTGTGGTATATCAGACCGTATACCACGGGTATGACAAAACAAATACTATTTACTATTCTAATTCTGTCGGTAACCAGTTTATAACAGCAATAAGGCACCTCAGGAATTTGCGGCATATGGCCAATATACCACGGCTAAGGGCTGTTCTTAGGCCCGACGCAACGCGGAGTATACAGCCTGTTCACAGAGGCTCATGTTGATGATGTGTACAGTACAGTATAGTGTATTACCTGTTCACAGAGGCTCATGTTGATGATGCGTACAGTACAGTATAGTGTAGTACCTGTTCACAGAGGCTCATGTTGATGATGTGTACAGTACAGTATAGTGTATTACCTGTTCACACAGGCTCATGTTGATGATGCGTACAGTACATTATAGTACCTGTTCACACAGGCTCATGTTGATGATGCGTACAGTACAGTATAGTGTATTACCTGTTCACACAGGCTCATGTTGATGATGCGTACAGTACAGTATAGTGTATTACCTGTTCACAGAGGCTCATGTTGATGATGCGTACAGTACAGTATAGTGTAGTACCTGTTCACAGAGGCTCATGTTGATGATGCGTTCAGTACAGTATAGTGTATTACCTGTTCACAGAGGCTCATGTTGATGATGCGTACAGTACAGTATAGTGTATTACCTGTTCACAGAGGCTCATGTTGATGATGCGTACAGTAAAGTATAGTGTAGTACCTGTTCACAGAGGCTCATGTTGATGATGCGTACAGTACAGAATAGTGTATTACCTGTTCACAGAGGCTCATGTTGATGATGCGTACAGTACAGTATAGTGTATTACCTGTTCACAGAGGCTCATGTTGATGATGCGTACAGTACAGTATAGTGTATTACCTGTTCACAGAGGCTCATGTTGATGATGCGTACAGTACAGTATAGTGTAGTACCTGTTCATAGAGGCTCATGTTGATGATGCGTACAGTACAGTATAGTGTAGTACCTGTTCACAGAGGCTCATGTTGATGATGCGTACAGTACAGTATAGTGTAGTACCTGTTCACAGAGGCTCATGTTGATGATGCGTACAGTACAGTATAGTGTATTACCTGTTCACAGAGGCTCATGTTGATGATGCGTACAGTACAGTATAGTGTAGTACCTGTTCATAGAGGCTCATGTTGATGATGCGTACAGTACAGTATAGTGTAGTACCTGTTCACAGAGGCTCATGTTGATGATGCGTACAGTATAGTATAGTGTAGTACCTGTTCACAGAGGCTCATGTTGATGATGCGTACAGTACAGTATAGTGTAGTACCTGTTCACAGAGGCTCATGTTGATGATGCGTATGGGTTTGCGCGCGTGGTCATGTTTGTAGTATTCTAGAACGTCAGGGTCTCCGGTCAGTCGACCACTCCTCAGAACAAACCAACGCCTCTTCCACGCCTAGAGAGGAGGGACGGGAGAGAAAGAGAGTGAGGGGAGGAGGAGAGAGAGGGGGAGAGGAGGGAGGAGAGAGAGGGGGAGAGGAGGGAGGGAAGAGGAGGGAGGAGGGAGGAGGGAGGATAGAGGGGTAGAGGGAGGGGGAGAGGAGGGGGGAGAGAGAGGGGGAGAGGAGGGGCGAGAGAGAGGGGGAGAGGAGGGAGGAGAGAGAGGGGGAGAGGAAGGAGGGGAGAGGAGGGAGGAGAGAGAGGGGGAGAGGAGGGAGGAAAGAGGGGGGAGAGGAGGGAGGAGAGAGATAGAAAAGCGAGAGATGTCAGATTAAGACTGTCACTGCAACGTCCACAGCTAAACACATTTTAATACTTTGGTCTTTTTTCAATCTTAATGAAATGACTCATGAACCGTCAGAAAACGTCGAGTCTAGATGACATCTCTCAATCCGACTAAAATCAACTATCTTTGTCTCTCTTGCTGTAACTTGAGTTGCACAAATATAATCTCATAAAAAGCCTTTTCACAATGGTAACTCTATTACACACACACACACACACACACACACACGCAAACACGCACGCACGCACGCACGCACGCACGCACGCACGCACACACACACACACACACACACACACACACACACACACACACACACACACACACACACACACACACACACACATTTCTAGGTCCTTTAGAGCTGGTGTTGCCTCACGCCAGGCATTGTGGGTATGGGTCGACCCCATCTCCCATGAACATTCCATACGATTACATATTTCACCCATGATTCAATAGTCAGTGGAAAACCAAGACTTAGTGCGGTGTGTGTGTGTGTGTGTGTGTGCGTGTGTGCGTGTGCGTGTGTGTGTGTGTGTGTGTGTGTGTGTGTGTGTGTGTGTGTGTGTGTGTGTGCGTGCGTGTGTGTGTGTGTGTGTGTTTGTGTGTGTGTGTGTCTGTTTGTGTGTGTGAGTAGGAGTGTGTGATTTATTGACACTTCAGTCATTTGTACGTGAGAAGCACAGCATGCCATGGTACAGCATGACACACTCACACATACATACCTACATACACACACACACACACACACCACTGGGGGCGAGCGTCCAGCCCTAGAGAACATTTACGCCAGGCCGATGTCTGAGGAAGGCCTGGAAGACTGTCAAGGACTCTGAGTCAAAACACATTTTAAAACTTAGCCCGAGCCACAGACTGTTTACTTTGTTACCATCTGGCAAATGGTTTCGCAGCACCGGGTCTTCTACCAACAGGCCATCAGACCGTTGGAAACCTAGCTACCTAAGGTGGTTAGCTACCTAACCACCTTAGGGACTATTACTATGCTACTACTGTATTCTACCACCACCAGGTATTACTATGCTACTACTGTATTCTACCACCACCAGGTATTACTACGCTACTACTGTATTCTACCACCGCCAGGTATTACTATGCTACTACTGTATTCTACCACCGCCAGGTATTACTATGCTACTACTGTATTCTACCACCGCCAGGTATTACTACGCTACTACTGTATTCTACCACCGCCAGGTATTACTACGCTACTACTGTATTCTACCACCGCCAGGTATTACTATGCTACTACTGTATTCTACCACCACCAGGTATTACTATGCTACTACTGTATTCTACCACCGCCAGGTATTACTATGCTACTACTGTATTCTACCACCACCAGGTATTACTACGCTACTACTGTATTCTACCACCACCAGGTATTACTACGCTACTACTGTATTCTACCACCACCAGGTATTACTACGCTACTACTGTATTCTACCACCACCAGGTATTACTATGCTACTACTGTATTCTACCACCACCAGGTATTACTACGCTACTACTGTATTCTACCACCGCCAGGTATTACTATGCTACTACTGTATTCTACCACCACCAGGTATTACTACGCTACTACTGTATTCTACCACCACCAGGTATTACTACGCTACTACTGTATTCTACCACCACCAGGTATTACTATGCTACTACTGTATTCTACCACCACCAGGTATTACTATGCTACTACTGTATTCTACCACCACCAGGTATTACTATGCTACTACTGTATTCTACCACCACCAGGTATTACTATGCTACTACTGTATTCTACCACCACCAGGTATTACTATGCTACTACTGTATTCTACCACCACCAGGTATTACTACGCTACTACTGTATTCTACCACCACCAGGTATTACTACGCTACTACTGTATTCTACCACCGCCAGGTATTACTACGCTACTACTGTATTCTACCACCACCAGGTATTACTACGCTACTACTGTATTCTACCACCACCAGGTATTACTATGCTACTACTGTATTCTACCACCACCAGGTATTACTACGCTACTACTGTATTCTACCACCACCAGGTATTACCATGCTACTACTGTATTCTACCACCACCAGGTATTA
>NC_092116.1:35969098-35989098 GCF_045679555.1 Salvelinus alpinus | reverse complement strand
CTTCTGCACAGATTCTGTCAGACCTGGGCCCTGACAGTAAATCTCAGTAAGACCAAAATAATGGTGTTCCAAAAAAGGTCCAGTCGCCAGGACCACAAATTCCATCTAGACACCGTTGCCCTAGAGCACACAAAAAAACTATACATACCTCGGCCTAAACATCAGCACCACAGGTAACTTCCACAAAGCTGTGAACGATCTGAGAGACAAGGCAAGAAGGGCATTCTATGCCATCAAAAGGAACATAAATTTCAACATACCAATTAGGATCTGGCTAAAAATACTTGAATCAGTCATAGAGCCCATTGCCCTTTATGGTTGTGAGGTCTGGGGTCCGCTCACCAACCAAGATTTCACAAAATGGGACAAACACCAAATTGAGACTCTGCATGCAGAATTCTGCAAAAATATCCTCAGTGTACAACGTAGAACACCAAATAATGCATGCAGAGCAGAATTAGGCCGATACCCACTAATTATCAAAATCCAGAAAAGAGCCGTTAAATTCTACAACCACCTAAAAGGAAGCGATTCCCAAACCTTCCATAACAAAGCCATCACCTACAGAGAGATGAACCTGGAGAAGAGTCCCCTAAGCAAGCTGGTCCTAGGGCTCTGTTCACAAACACAAACACACCCCACAGAGCCCCAGGACAACAGCACAATTAGACCCAACCAAATCATGAGAAAACAAAAAGATAATTACTTGACACATTGGAAAGAATTAACAAAAAAACAGAGCAAACTAGAATGCTATTTGGCCCTAAACAGAGAGTACACAGTGGCAGAATACCTGACCACTGTGACTGACCCAAACTTAAGGAAAGCTTTGACTATGTACAGACTCAGTGAGCATAGCCTTGCTATTGAGAAAGGCCGCCGTAGGCAGACATGGCTCTCAAGAGAAGACAGGCTATGTGCACACTGCCCACAAAATGAGGTGGAAACTGAGCTGCACTTCCTAACCTCCTGCCCAATGTATGACCATATTAGAGAGACATATTTCCCTCAGATTACACAGATCCACAAAGAATTTGAAAACAAATCCAATTTTGATAAACTCCCATATCTACTGGGAGAAATTCCACAGTGTGCCATCACAGCAGCAAGATTTGTGACCTGTTGCCACAAGAAAAGGGCAACCAGTGAAGAACAAACACCATTGTAAATACAACCCATATTTATGCTTATTTATTTTAACTTGTGTGCTTTAACCATTTGTACATTGTTACAACACTGTATATATATAATATAACATTTGTAATGTCTTTATTGTTTTGAAACGTCTGTATGTGTAATGTTTACTGTTAATTTGTATTGTTTATTTCACTTTTGTATAATATCTACCTCACTTGCTTTGGCAATGTTAACACATGTTTCCCATGCCAATAAAGCCCCTTGAATTGAATTGAATTGAATTGAGAGAGAGAGAGAGCTATACAACTTGAGAGAGAGAGACAGATAGAGAGAGATTTATTTTATTTATTTATTTTGTTTTGAAACTTCTGTATGTGTAATGTTTACTGTTAATTTGTATTGTTTATTTCACTTTTGTATATTATCTACCTCACTTGCTTTGGCAATGTTAACACATGTTTCCCATGCCAATAAAGCCCCTTGAATTGAATTGAATTGAAATGAGAGAGAGAGAGAGAGAGACAGAGAGAGAGAGCTATACAACTTGAGAGGGAGAGGGAGAGAGAGAGAGACAGACAGACAGAGACAGAGACAGAGAGAGAGAGAGAGACAGAGAGAGAGAGATACAGAGAGAGGGGGGAGGAGAGAGAGACAGAGGGAGAGTTAGAGAGAGAGGGAGAGAGAGACAGAGAGGGAGAGCTATACAACTTGAGAGGGAGAGCAGTGTGCCATCACACAAACAGAGATATTCCAGTCATTCAGGGTTGAGAGTGAAACACTAGAATCTACTGCTACTGTGGTCACCAATATAATAGATGAAGCTAACTGCTTTACCAGTGAATACTGCATCACTCAGACCCTGTTATATAGAGATATGACTCAGACCCTGTTATATAGAGATATGGCTCAGACTCTGTTATATAGAGATATGGCTCAGACCCTGTTATATAGAGATATGGCTCAGACTCTGTTATATAGAGATATGGCTCAGACCCTGTTATATAGAGATATGACTCAGACCCTGTTATATAGAGATATGGCTCAGACTCTGTTATATAGAGATATGGCTCAGACCCTGTTATATAGAGATATGGCTCAGACCCTGTTATATAGAGATATGGCTCAGACCCTGTTATATAGAGATATGGCTCAGACTCTGTTATATAGAGATACGGCTCAGACCCTGTTATATAGAGATATGGCTCAGACCCTGTTATATAGAGATATGGCTCAGACTCTGTTATATATATATTTTTTTTAAATCTTTATTTTAACAGGGAAAACAGACTGAGACCTAGATCTCTTTTACGGCTGTGCCCTGTGTAAACATGTTGACATGCACAGTTTTAGACATACAGACAAGAACATTTCAAAACATACACAATTCAACAGAAACAATCACAGACAACATCATATTGATCCTCCATAAACATTTTAAAATGGGCAAGGGACACCAGAGTGTCTAACTTAAGTTGGATCTGCAGTTTGTTCCATAAATAAGGTGCAAAGGAACTGAAGGCAGTCCTACCCAACTCTGTGGAGACCGCAGGAGTCTCTAATGTAATCCACATCTGTGATCTGGTTTTAAAATTAGTACATCTTGTGGAAATTAATGATGATATATATGGAGGTAGTTTTAAAAGAAGTGCTTTATAAATAAACAAGAGAGCATGTTGCTCTCGCCTCACAGATAGAGAGACCCAACCCACATGTTGATATAGGATACAGTGATGAGTTCTGTAACTATCACCCGTGATAAACCTGAGTGCACAATGGTAAATAGCATCCAGTGGTTTTAATGTGTTTGCCGATGCATGCATATAGATAATATCACCATAATCTAAAACGGACATAAAAGTAGCCTGCACAATTTTTTTCCTATTTACAGAGGACAGACAAGCCCTGTTTCTGTAAAGGAATCCTATCTTGAATTTGAGCTTTTTTCCCAATTCAGTAACATGTTTTTTAAAAGAAAGCCTATCATCTAACCATACCCCTAAGTATTTATATGCAGAGACCTTATTGATTTGAGTACCATCCAAGCTAGTGATTACAAACGTGTTTCTAACTGGGAGTTTAGACCTAGAAAAAAACATGACATTTGTTTTCTTAGCGTTTAAAACAAGTTTAAGCTGTAAAAGAGACCCCTGTAGTATCCTAAAATCAGACTCCAACTGCATTAAAGCTTGGTCCGCTGTTGGAGCAATAGAGTACATAACTGTGTCATCTGCATATAAATGGAATTTACAATATCTGACATCATCACCAATGTTGTTTATATAAAGTGAGAACAATAGTGGGCCAATTATTGAACCCTGAGGGACCCCTTTAAGTAACTGTAAGGGGTCAGACTTGACCCCATCGACCATGACGGCTTGAGTTCTATCTTTAAGATAGTCATAAAACCATCGGCAGGCATCAGTGCCCAGTCCTATAGATGACAGCTTACTCAAAAGGATAGCATGGTCTACAGTGTCAAAAGCTTTTGACAAATCTACAAACAACGCAGCACAGTGCTTTCTATCGTCTAAGGCATTTGCAATATCATTTACAACAAGCATAGTGGCCGATGTGGTACTGTGTTTAGATCTAAAACCAGATTGATTGGTACTAAGAATACTGTTAGCAGAAAGAAAAGATTGTAACTGTTTGTTGACTATAGATTCTAGAATCTTTACCAGACAAGGGAGCCTAGAGATGGGTCGATAGTTATCCAAATCACTACCGTCACCTCCCTTATGTAATGGCAGAACAAAAGCTGCTTTCCACACCTTAGGGATATTTCCTGTGCTTAATGTTAGATTAAAAATGTGTGTTACTGGACCAGCAAAAATAGGTGCAGCACACTTAAGTAAGTACGGGTCTAAATTGTCAGCGCCTAAGGATTTCTTAGTATCAATGGCACACAGGGCAATTAGAACCTCTGCTTCAGTTATTTTCTGGAAACTAAAAACAGGGTTACCATTTTTCAGAGTAACGGTTGAAAAGCAAGACGAAAAATCAACTAACTGGCCAGTACCACAAAGTCCACTTTTCCTTTCAAATAAAAAACCAGCAGAGATTAAATGCTTATTAAAAGCATCACAAATATCATTTTTTTCAGTTAGAATACAGAAGTCTGAGGTAATTTGCTTAGGAAGAGAAACAGCAGAATTCCCCCGTTTCAGTGAATTAACGGTTTTCCAGAATTTTGCAGGATCTCCTGCAGAATCTGTCATAGCATTAAGGAAGTAATTTGATTTTGCCTTTTTGACAGCTGCAGTACATTTATTTCTCAATTGCCTAAAAAACAGCCAATCAGCTGGAGTACCTGTTTTCCTCGCCAAGGCCCAGGCCCGATTCTTTTGCAGGAAAAGACCTGACAATTCAGGAGAGAACCAAGAACTGGTTCGGTTTCTTACTCTGTGATTCTTAAGCGGGGCATGTTTATCAGACATAGAGGTAACAATAGAAGAGAAAAAAGCAAGGGCTAAAACCGGGTCCAGAAAGCAGCAAGTGGATAAAAGCTCAGAGTGATATAAGTCAAGGATAAAAGCTTGCTGTGAGAAATGTTTATAATTTCTCTTAGAGATTATACAGGGATCAGAGTGTTTCAGCCTGGTATCTCTAATACAAGCAATAGGGCAGTGGTCACTGATATCATTTGCAAAAACCCCACTGGCTGTGTATTTATGGGGGGTATTTGTTAGAATAATGTCTAGTAGAGTGGATTTTACTGGGTTCTTAAAGTTGGGACGGGTTGGTTTAGTTATCAGCTGAGTTAGATTTAGCTCAGTACAAATGCCTTTTAATTTATCGGATACTGGTGAGAGCCAATCCAGGTTAAAATCTCCCAAAATCAGTAATTCAGAGTTTGCATAATTAGACAGTATATCAGATAATTTGCATAGAGTACAAGGAGGAGCTGAGGGGGGGCGATATACCCCTGCTAGAGTTAAATGAGCATTATTACCAAGTACCACGTTTAAAACTAGACATTCATATTGCTTTGAGACAGAGGTTGATATGGACACAGAAACATTTAAGCAGCATTTAACATAAATCGCAATACCACCACCTCTACCAACTCTATCAGTTCTATAAATATTGTATCCAATCAACTGAACATCTGAATCTGGCACAGAATCACACAGCCACGATTCAGATACAATCAGAACGTCAACATTTGATTGTGAGACCAAAATTTCAATAAAGTCCAACTTTTGGATCAGGCTTCTAGCATTCAAATGAATTATTCCAATACCATTGCTACGGGAATTCATATCAGATGGAGTATCCAAGGTAGCACCTGAAGCTGCACTAGATGAGCAATAAACCATTTTCGAGCTATTGACAGAGCTCAATTTTATGGGGACAAGATTACTACTAACAATACCTCTCTGCATGTGAGTAGTATTCGCAATACGGTGATTGGACAATAAACTAGGAATTGCAGAAGGGTTGTTAACTGTAGTTTGTTCCATATTTGCAATTGAGGAACTAATTAATGAAACTGGGAGAGGAGCATTGAACACAGTCTGATAGGGGAGCGTACAATCCCAAAAGTCAACCCCCGAGAATACACAACGTCAGGTATCAAAGGCTCTACATGAGGCAAGAGTAAGAGACATGTTGGTGGAGAGGATGCTGGAGCCATACCTGTTAAGATGTAAATTGTCCCGAAGAAATAGACCTGGTCGGTCTGTAAAAGCTGCAAAGTTATCCACAAAAGGAATTCTCATCGTGCAGCAGTATCCCTTAAGCCAGGTGTGTAATTGGCGTATACGACTAAAAACCATATCCGTGTAGCGTGGGGATGGAAATGGACCGGAAACAACACACTGCTTCCCAGATTCCAGCAGCGTATTTAACAATGTTTTAAAATCGTCTCTCAATTTCTCTGACTGCTGGAGTTTAATGTCATTTGACCCAACATGGACAATTACAGTTGAAGCGGCGGAGTGCTTGCTAATAAGTAGCGGTAGCATGGAATCTAGGTCAGAGATCCTAGCGCCAGGGTAGCAGAAGGTCTCAGCTTTCCGGATTGAAACGTTTCGGACCATGGATGAACCCACCACGAGAACGGAAGGACTACAGATGGGTTTATTGGGTAAATGACGGGGCCTCTCCCGGGTGATCTGCCTCCTAGCAGGTTGAGGGGGGCTAGCAGCTGAGACTGACGACCTAGTGGCAGGCAAGGAGCGCAGATGAGTGTGCTTGGGCACTTCCACCTGAGAGTGAGATGGCAGCAGTAGAGATGAAGCGGAGGGACCCTGTACAGTATGATTGGAATGCACTTCCAGGTCTTCCAGGACCTTGAATCTCCTCCCCAATTGTAGCACCTCCGAAACATTTGATGGATTCCGTTTCCTGGAGTGCTTTCCTCCCCGGACAGCAATCCAGGCATCCTGAGGCGGAGTAGAAGGGGTGGAACAGACCAGGCCCTTCGGTTTAGCTCCTAGTCTGGGCCATGGCTCATTTAAGGGAACCGAATGGAGTTTCACAGTTACAGGCTCCCCAGAAGTGGAGGTGCCGAGCCAGGGGCAGGTGACGTCGTCGATTTTGGAGGTGGTTTGTATAACCATGGAGTCCAGGAGTTCTTCGTCCTCCTTGATCTGGCGCAAGACAGATACTCTCCCCTCCAGCTCAGCGACTCTCTGGCTCAGGTACTGGCAGGTGGTACATCCAGGGGCGAGCGAAGCCATGAGAGACAGGTGGGTTTGGGCCCGGATATAGAGATATGGCTCAGACTCTGTTATATAGAGATATGGCTCAGACTCTGTTATATAGAGATACGGCTCAGACCCTGTTATATAGAGATAAGGCTCAGACTCTGTTATATAGAGATACGGCTCAGACCCTGTTATATAGAGATAAGGCTCAGACTCTGTTATATAGAGATACGGCTCAGACCCTGTTATATAGAGATATGGCTCAGACCCTGTTATATAGAGATATGGCTCAGACTCTGTTATATAGAGATATGGCTCAGACCCTGTTATATAGAGATATGGCTCAGACTCTGTTATATAGAGATATGGCTCAGACTCTGTTATATAGAGATACGGCTCAGACTCTGTTATATAGAGATACGGCTCAGACCCTGTTATACAGAGATATGGCTCAGACCCTGTTATACAGAGATATGGCTCAGACCCTCAGACCCTGATATGCAGAGATATGGTGTAAGGAGTCAGGAGACCAGGTGTGAGGAATGAGGAGACCAGGTGTGAGACCAGGTGTAAGGAGTCAGGAGACCAGGTGTGAGGAGTCAGGAGACCAGGTGTAAGGAGTCAGGAGACCAGGTGTGAGGAGACAGGAGACCAGGTGTAAGGAGTGAGGAGACCAGGTGTGAGGAGTCAGGAGACCAGGTGTAAGGAGTGAGGAGACCAGGTGTGAGGAGTCAGGAGACCAGGTGTGAGGAGACCAGGTGTGAGGAGTGAGGAGACCAGGTGTGAGGACTGAGGAGACCAGGTGTGAGGAATGAGGAGACCAGGTGTGAGGAATGAGGAGAACAGGTGTGAGGAGTGAGGAGACCAGGTGTGAGGAGTGAGGATTCCAGGTGTGAGACCAGGTGTGAGGAGTCAGGAGACCAGGTGTGAGGAGTGAGGAGACCAGGTGTGAGACCAGGTGTAAGGAGTCAGGAGACCAGGTGTAAGGAATGAGGGGACCAGGTGAGAGGAGTGAGGATTCCAGGTGTGAGACCAGGTGAACGGAGTCAGGAGACCAGGTGTGAGACCAGGTGTAAAGAGTCAGGAGACCAGGTGTAAGGAATGAGGGGACCAGGTGTGAGGAGTGAGGATTCCAGGTGTGAGACCAGGTGTAAGGAGTCAGGAGACCAGGTGTGAGACCAGGTGTAAGGAGTCAGGAGACCAGGTGTAAGGAATGAGGGGACCAGGTGTGAGGAGTGAGGATTCCAGGTGTGATACCAGGTGTGAGGAGTCAGGAGACCAGGTGTAAGGAGTCAGGAGACCAGGTGTGAGACCAGGTGTAAGGAGTGAGGAGACCAAGTGTGAGACCAGGTGTAAGGAGTGAGGAGACCAGGTGTGAGGAGTGAGGAGACCAGGTGTGAGACCAGGTGTAAGGAGGTGTAAGGAGTCAAGAGACCAGGTGTAAGGAGTCAGGAGACCAGGTGTGAGGAGTCAGGAGACCAGGTGTGAGACCAGGTGTAAGGAGTCAGGAGACCAGGTGTAAGGAGTCAGGAGACCAGGTGTAAGGAGTCAGGAGACCAGGTGTAAGGAGTCAGGAGACCAGGTGTAAGGAGTCAGGATACCAGGTGTGAGACCAGGTGTAAGAAGTCAGGAGACCAGGTGTAAAGAGTCAGGAGACCAGGTGTGAGGAGTCAGAAGACCAGGTGTAAGGAGTCAGGAGACCAGGTGTGAGGAGTCAGGAGACTAGGTGTGAGGAGTCAGGAGACCAGGTGTAAGGAGTCAGGAGACCAGGTGTAAGGAGTCAGGAGACCAGGTGTAAGGAGTCAGGAGACCAGGTGTGAGGAGTCAGGAGACCAGGTGTGAGGAGTCAGGAGACCAGGTGTGAGGAGTCAGGAGACCAGGTGTAAGGAGTCAGGAGACCAGGTGTGAGGAGTCAGGAGACAAGGTGTGAGGAGTCAGGAGACCAGGTGTAAGGAGTGTGGAGACCAGGTGTGAGGAGTCAGGAGAACAGGTGTGAGACCAGGTGTGAGGAGTCAGGAGACCAGGTGTGAGACCAGGTGTGAGACCAGGTGTGAGGAGTCAGGAGACCAGGTGTGAGGAGTCAGGAGACCAGGTGTAAGGAGTCAGGAGACCAGGTGTGAGGAGACAGGAGACCAGGTGTAAGGAGTGAGGAGACCAGGTGTGAGGAGTCAGGAGACCAGGTGTAAGGAGTGAGGAGACCAGGTGTGAGGAGTCAGGAGACCAGGTGTGAGACCAGGTGTGAGACCAGGTGTGAGGAGTCAGGAGACCAGGTGTGAGACCAGGTGTGAGACCAGGTTTGAGGAGTCAGGAGACCAGGTGTAAGGAGGCAGGAGACCAGGTGTGAGGAGACAGGAGACCAGGTGTAAGGAGTGAGGAGACCAGGTGTGAGGAGTCAGGAGACCAGGTGTAAGGAGTCAGGAGACCAGGTGTGAGGAGTCAGGAGACCAGGTGTAAGGAGTGAGGAGACCAGGTGTGAGGAGTCAGGAGACCAGGTGTGAGACCAGGTGTGAGACCAGGTGTGAGGAGTCAGGAGACCAGGTGTGAGACCAGGTGTGAGACCAGGTGTGAGGAGTCAGGAGACCAGGTGTGAGACCAGGTGTGAGACCAGGTGTGAGACCAGGTGTGAGGAGTCAGGAGACCAGGTGTGAGACCATGTGTGAGACCAGGTGTGAGGAGTCAGGAGACCAGTGTAGTATTGAGTTGAAGAAACAAATATAATAAGGCCTACCTTAGTCACAAATGTTCAACAATTTTATTGGGTTATTGGGTTAACTATCACTATTTACTTTACCCAAGTGCTTAATTCTATAGATGAATTAAAACCCTCTATTTGATATATCTACTGCAGCCCTCATCCTCCACATACAACACCCGTTCTGCCAGTCACATTCTGTTAAAGGTCCCCAAAGCACACACATCCCTGGGTCGCTCGACTGGAACGAGCTGCAACAAACACTGGACAGTTTAATCTCCATCTTTTCATTCAAATACTCCATCATGGACACTCTTACTAACAGTTGTGGCTGCTTTGTGTGATGTATCGTTGTCTCTACCTTCTTGCCCTTTGTGCTGTTGTCTGTGCCCAATAATGTTTGTACCATGTTTTGTCCTGCTACCATGTTGTTGTCATGTTGTGCTGCTACCATGTTGTGTTGCTACCATGTTGTTGTCATGTTGTTCTGCTACCGTGTTGTTGTCATGTTGTGTTTCTACCATGTTGTGTTGCTACCATGTTGTTGTCATGTTGTTCTGCTACCGTGTTGTGTTGCTACCATGTTGTTGTCATGTTGTGTTTCTACCATGTTGTTGTCATGTTGTGCTGCTACCATGTTGTGCCATGTTGTGTTGCTACCATGTTGTTGTCATGTTGTGCTGCTACCATGTTGTTGTCATGTTGTGCTGCTACCATGTTGTTGTCATGTTGTGCTGCTACCATGTTGTTGTCATGTTGTGCTGCTACCATGTTGTTGTCATGTTGTGCTGCTACCATGTTGTTGTCATGTTGTGGTGCTACCATGTTGTGTTGCTACCATGTTGTTGTCATGTTGTGTTGCTACCATGTTGTTGTCATGTTGTGCTGCTACCATGTTGTTGTCATGTTGTGTTGCTACCATGTTGTTGTCATGTTGTGCTGCTACCATGTTGTTGTCATGTTGTGTTGCTACCATGTTGTTGTCATGTTGTGTTTCTACCATGTTGTTGTCATGTTGTGCTGCTACCATGTTGTTGTCATGTTGTTTTGCTACCATGTTGTGCTGCTACCATGTTGTTGTCATGTTGTGCTGCTACCATGTTGTGCCATGTTGTGTTTCTACCATGTTGCTGTCATGTTGTGTTGCTACCATGTTGCTGCCATGTTGTGTTGCTACCATGTTGTTGTCATGTTGTGTTGCTACCATGTTGTTGTCATGTTGTGCTCCTACCATGCTGTGTTGTCATGTGTTTCTGCCTTGCTATGTTTTCGTCTTAGGTCTCTCTTTATGTAGTTTTGTGTTGTCTCTCTTGTCCTGATGTGTGTTTTATCCTATATATTTATTTATTTTTATTTTAAAAAAAAATGTATCTCAGCCCCTGTCCCCGCCCGAAGCCTTTTGCCTTTTGGTAGGCCATCATTGTAAACAGGAATTTGTTCTTAACTGACTTGCCTAGTTAAATCAAGGTTAAATAATAAATAAAAAAAATGCTAGAATGTAAACTGTTATGAATATTCAAATGCTTTATACGCGCTTATAACAATACTTACATAGCGCCGTAACTTCTTCTCCGGCGGTGACTTCCTCAGCCAGCCGGCGTACACAACGTCCGCTCCCCCACTCATCCTCTCCTCCTCAGCGATACGCAATATAACTTATATTGATCCGATATTCAAAACAAACCGCAGGATCCGATCGATAAGTCTATAGGCTATAGAGAGTTAATAAGATCGACTGGATCCAGACACTATTCCGTTGGAGTTGCTTCGGATTCCGATGTTCTGGTCACGACATTCCAGCCATAGTAAAACTCGTACGTCCGGTTGGGTAGTTGTCAAAAACACCACAACGCCTGTCTGGTGCAATGCTCCAATATTATTATGTTTTCACTTCCCTCGGAAGTCATAAATATCCTCAAAACAACTGAACAATCCACTTTTCGCCACAGAAATCTGTGAAGAGTATTTTGTATTTTGTATTTCCACCACCGTAACGTTCCTGTAGGATCTTGTTCAGTGGTTTCAGACTCTGAAAAAGGTGGAAGGGACAAGGTAAGCTCATCAAAGTAAATCCCTAAAGAAAAGTAGTCGAGGAGAATACCTATCGTGTTAACAGTGTACGTTCTCTCCAATCTAATCATGCAACTGAAGAGATTGTTGTCAAGGCGTTTCACGTTTCCTTTCCACCTTCCCTCTAGTTTAACTCGTTCTCTCGCACCTCCCTCTGGCTCAGCAAGGAGTGAGAGAGAGATCCACAAAGAATTCAAAAACAAGATCCAATGTTGATGAACTCCCATATCTACCGGGTGAAATACCACAGTGTTCCATCACAGCAGCAAGATTTGCGACCTGTTGCCACAAGAAAAGGGGAAACAGTGAAGGACAAACACCGTTGTAAATACAACCCATATTTATGTTTATTTATTTTCCCTTTTGTACTTGAACTATTTGCACATCGTTACAACACTGGATATAGATATAATATGACATTTGAAATGTCTTTATTATTTTGGAACTTTTGTGAGTGAAATGTTTACTGTTCATTTATATTGTTTATTTCACTTTTGTTTATTATCTACTTCACTTGCTTTGGCAACGTTTACATATGTTTCCCATGGCAATAAAGCACTTTGAATTTAATTGAGAGAGAGAGATAGCGCGAGAGAGAGAGGGAGGAAGAGGGAGAGAGGGAGGAAGAGAGAGGGAGAGGGAGAGAGGAAGAGAGGGAGGAAGAGAGAGGGAGGGAGAGGGGGAGAGGGAGGAAGAGAGAGAGAGGGAGGAAGAGGGAGAGAAAACAAACTTTTGACTGGTACTGTATATATACACAGCAGTGACAGCTATGCATCGATATGAATTGAACCCTGTCATTCTCACCTCTGGATTTCTCAGTCATTCTCACGCACTGCCTACACCACTGAAAGGTTCATTCCACTGGGAGGTTACATGAAGCAGGCAAATAAATAATAAAGAGGAAAGACAGATACATAGTGTGAGAGAGAGGGAGGAAGAGAGAGGGAGGAAGAGGGAGAGAGGGAGGAAGAGGGAGGAAGAGGGAGAGAGGGAGGAAGAGAGAGGGAGAGGGAGGAAGAGGGAGAGAGGGAGGAAGAGGGAGAGAGGGAGGAAGAGGGAGAGAGGGAGAAAGAGAGAGGGAGAGGGAGGAAGAGGGAGAGAGGGAGGAAGAGGGAGAGAGGGAGGAAGAGAGAGGGAGGGAGGAAGAGAGAGAGAGGAAGAGAGGGAGGAAAAAGTAACTCAGCTGGGGTGTTATTCCCGCTCTAAGCCAGTCTTCTCGGCGATATGGGCGTCTTTAGGTCCAACCTCCTTTCAAGGAACCCCGAGAGGTGGAGCTATGGGATTTGTAGCCTAACCTACTGTATTTGGTTACATAATTAATATTGATATTCCTCTATTCTATTCTATTGTTATGTTCTATAGTGTCTGTTTTATTCTATTGTTATGTTATATTCTATTATTTTCTATTCTCAGCTCACTTGTCCTTTCTGCCCTCTGACTTTCTTTGAAGCAATAATTTCCTGAAGTAATGTCGGGAGGAAGAATGACGTGTGGTTGATAACAGACCGGGTCCAAACTACAAAGGTTGTCCCGCGCGACACCTGCTTGGCGACTGACAATCACGGGACTGTCAGTCTGTTCCGCGGAGCTTCAACTAAACTTTCCGTTCAAACTGAAAGTTGGGAATGTTGAATTTTTTTCTCTCCAGGATTTCGTTGGGTAAGTTTCCACAACGAGCGATATCTAAAATGTTTTAAAGTATTCCCGGAATGGTTATGAGTTCAAGAATAACGGATGTTAGTTCATTAATGAACATGTAATTCCCCACCACCCCAACTACATTCTGTGTCCTGTATGTTAATGTCCTCCTCCCACAAGTTCCAGATTGGACTTCAAATGTTGCCTCATGTTCAACAAACAACTTTAAATGTTAAGTGAGTTGAGCAGGCAAATATAACATGGATCGTTTGCCGGTTTCACTATTCCACATTTGAGCTATCAGCTGCTACTACGCTGGTTTGATAGGACTTTTAGCGAGAACATGCTTTATGTTGACCAACAGGGGGCGCCGTTGTATTACTAACTAGAGAGGGACTAGTACTGAGCCTGATGTGACCTTCCTGGTCCCTCAAATCAGTGAGTCAACACAGGAAGAAGCAACGGATGGACAGTTCACAGTATGGATGCTTGGAATGATGAGTTGTGACAGGATATGGACACACACAGTATAGATGAATGATGAGTAGTGACGGGATATGGACACACACAGTATAGATGAATGATGAGTTGTGACAGGATATGGACACACACAGTATAGATGAGTAGTGACAGGATATGGACACACACAGTATAGATGAATGATGAGTAGTGACAGGATATGGACACACACAGTATAGATGAATGATGAGTAGTGACAGGATATGGACACACACAGTATAGATGAGTAGTGACAGGATATGGACACACACAGTATAGATGAATGATGGGTAGTGACGGGATATGGACACACACAGTATAGATGAATGATGAGTAGTGACGGGATATGGACACACACAGTATAGATGAATGATGAGTAGTGACGGGATATGGACACACACAGTATAGATGAATGATGAGTAGTGACAGGATATGGACACACACAGTATAGATGAGTTGTGACAGGATATGGACACACACAGTATAGATGAATGATGAGTAGTGACAGGATATGGACACACACAGTATAGATGAGTTGTGACAGGATATGGACACACACAGTATAGATGAATGATGAGTAGTGACAGGATATGGACACACACAGTATAGATGAGTAGTGACAGGATATGGACACACACAGTATAGATGAGTAGTGACAGGATATGGACACACACAGTATAGATGAATGATGAGTAGTGACAGGATATGGACACACACAGTATAGATGAATGATGAGTAGTGACAGGATATTGTGACGGCCCTGAATATTTCTGAACCGTCTCAGTGCTTCTCCTTCTAATAGGGCGCTTCCCCTTTAATTCCCCATTAAATAGCCAGCATCAGCTGCGCAAAGGTAAAGTTGTGATTGAGACATGAATGAGGATGTGTACTACCTTCAGGTCATGAAGCTTCGCTATTACGTTTGTTTGTTGCCTTACAGTGTGTTTTGTAGCCTTAAAACGAGTTTACCCAGGATTGGATCCACTCTGTGCGTCTGTGGACTACAACTCTCCGTTGGTTTTCGTGGCCTTTTCACAGCTGGAGATCTGTTGGCGGATTATCTGACTGACCGACTGACTACAACTTTTTGTACACGGTATTTCATTTGTTTGGGGTGATGTATACTGTGATTTATCTAGTTGTTAAGACGTATTATTCTTTGATTAGTCTTTGATACGCTTTATAGTTGTGTTGCAAAATAAGTGTAATTTTGAGTGTATGAATATACTGGGTTTACGCTACGGACAAACGTTGCGTGACTAAGGTCACTTGAGTCACTGAACTTATTTACCGGGCTGGACTCTTTTTATGCCCGAGGTACAGGACATTTCTAAATGAACATAAGTGCATTGATTTGTTATATTGTGTGTGGGGGTGTGTGATCATTTATGTTGTTAATACAACTACGCAAAAGAATACACTTGTTTGAAGTTCTTTCCAATGTTTTAAGGGGTTTATGAAAAGTATATTTCCATCCTGACTTTTATATAAGTCCTTTGTATTGGTGTGACTTGACGGACCAGATGGGACTCATTCCCTCCCAAACTAAAAGGAGAAACCCATGCTTTCTCTGGTAGGCACAACCTACCTGGCACCCCTATGAATAACCTCAAGTCAAAACCGTTACAATATGGACACACACAGTATAGATGAATGATGAGTAGTGACGGGATATGGACACACACAGTATAGATGAATGATGAGTAGTGACAGGATATGGACACACACCGTATAGATGAATGATGAGTAGTGACAGGATATGGACACACACAGTATAGATGAGTAGTGACAGGATATGGACACACACAGTATAGATGAATGATGGGTAGTGACAGGATATGGACACACACAGTATAGATGAATGATGAGTAGTGACAGGATATGGACACACACAGTATAGATGAGTTGTGACAGGATATGGACACACACAGTATAGATGAATGATGGGTAGTGACAGGATATGGACACACACAGTATAGATGAGTTGTGACAGGATATGGACACACACAGTATAGATGAATGATGAGTAGTGACGGGATATAAATATGACTCCTAAAGAAGATGCATTTTCCAGTTAGCTATCAATTTGAAAGAGGGAACTTTAGCATAAAACCCACATGGAAAACTGAGATTCATCAAATAACATATAAAAAGTGACTTATTTGACGCCAAACCAACAACAGTAGTAACTAATAACATAAATTGCTAATGTACGACTTAAAAGGTGGATTTTATGACGTAACGTCAAGTTTATACATTTCCATCCCGGGACCGTTCAATTTTCAACTCACCCACTCAGCAATTCTCCATAAATCTGTTGCGGATTACCCAGAATCCCCTACCTTTATCACTGAGTGTATTAGACAAAGGAGGTGGCGTAATACCCATTTTATGCAGGGGTTTTATCAACTTAATTACACCGTTACACTTGCGCTTCGAACACACCGACAACGTCAAAATGGTACGCAGCATCGTCTGGATGCGTCTGCGACAACAGTTCAACATTCACCTTCTGCGACCATTTCTGTCAAACCGTCTACTGCATACAGTTTGACGCACACGTCCGATACATCCAACGTTACGCACCACGCAGAACGCACTGCAACGCTGCGAGGCAAACGCAGCGTTTTCCAATGGAAAACGAATGTCATTCTGGTGTACCAAAAATGCAATGACTCTGTCAGTGTGATCGACAGCGTCAAAGGATGTGTGACTGTGTGTGTGTGTGTGTGTGTGTGTTTTTACAGGTAAAAACCGGGTGTGAATAGCTCTGTAATGTGATGAAGCAGAGAGGAAGAGGAGGATAAAGAAGGATGAAGGTGAATTCTCACCACCTAACCTCCCTGTCTAAGGGCCCTGCTAGCAGCTTCGACAGAGAGGGGAGACTGAGGGTGGGGCGGGAGACACAGGGGGGACAGGGGAGACCACAGGGTGAGTACTACACACACTCACGTACACACACACACAGACACACACACACACGCTGCACACACTCACAAATATACTCAAACACACAAAAGCAGGCTCTCTCTCTCTCCCTCTCCCCCTCCCTCCTCTCTCTCTCCCTCTCCCGCTCCCGCTCCCTCTCCCTCTCCCTCTCCCTCTCCCTCTCTCTCTCTCTCTCTCTCTCTCTCTCTCTCCCCTCTCCCCTCTCCCCTCTCCCCTCTCCCCTCTCCCCTCTCCCCGCTCTCGCTCTCGCTCTCGCTCTCGCTCTCGCTCTCGCTCTCGCTCTCGCTCTCTCTCTCTCTCTCAGGTATGTGTGAGAGATGGTGTCGTTTGAGAGGAAACCTCCTCTTCATCATGAAGAAACCTCAACAGGTGAGAGAGAGACATATATATCCAAGGTCTGAGGTCATCTGCCTTTGGCCTAAAGCGCAGGAACCCGGACTTCACCAAAGAAAATCAGAAATACAGACATTGTCATCCTACAAGAAACGTGGTATAGAGGAGACGGACCCACTGGTTGCCCTCTAGGTTACAGAGAGCTGGCAGTCCCATCCACCAAACTACCAGGTGTGAAACAGGGAAGAGACTCAGAGGGTATGCTTATTTGGTATAGAGCAGACCTAACTCACTCCATTAAATTAATCAAAACAGGAACATTTTAAATCTGTCTAGAAATTAATAAGGAAATGATCTCAACATGTACTAGTCTGTGGCGACCTAAATGCCAGAACTGGACAAGAACCTGACACCCTCAGCACACAGGGGGACAAACACCTGCCTGGAGGTGACAGCATTTCCTCCCCAATATGCCTCCCTAGACACAACTACGACAACATAACCAACAAAAACGGATCACAACTCCTGCAGCTATGTCACACGCTGGGTATGTACATAGTCAATGGTAGGCTTCGAGGGGACAGCTCATCCCTTGGCAGTAGTACTGTAGACTACTTTATCACTGACCTCAACCCAGAGTCTCTCAGAGCGTTCACAGTCAGCCCACTGACACCCCTATCAGATCACAGCAAAATCACAGTCTACTTGAACAGAGCAATACTCAATCATGAGGCATCAAAGCTAAAGGAACTGAGTAATATTAAGAAATGCTATAGATGGAAGGAAAGTAGTGTGGAAACCTGCCAGAAAACAATTAGGAAACTTCTTGTACAAAACATTTCACTGTAATAGTGAAGGTGTAAACTTGGCAGTAGACAACATAAACAGGATATTTGATATACTTTCAGCGTCCCTATCACATTTAAACATGTCAAGCAGACAACCTAAGAAAATGTAAAACAATGACAAATGGTTTGATGAAGAATGCAAAAATCTAAGAAAGAAATTGAGAAACCTGTCCAACCAAAAACATAGAGACCCGGAAAACCTGAGTCTACGCCTTCACTATGGTGAATCACTAAAACAATACAGAAATACACTACGGAAAAAGAAGGAACAGCACGTCAGAAATCAGCTGAATGTAATTGAAGAATCCATAGACTCTAACCACTTCTGGGAAAATTGGAAAACACCAAACAAACAACAACATGAAGAGTTATCTATCCAAAATGGAGATGTATGTGTAAACCACTTCCCCAAACTTTTTGGCTCTATAACAAAGAATAAACAGCAAAAACATACACATGATCAAATACAAATCTTAGAATCAACTATTTAAGACTACCAGAACCCACTGAATTCTCCTATTACAAAATACAAACCCTCCAACCCAAAAAGGCCTGTGGTGTTGATGTTATCCTAAATTAAATTATAAAATATACAGACCACAAATTACAATTGGCTATACTTAAACTCTTTAACATCATCCATAGCTCTGGCATCTTCCCCAATATTTGGAACCAAGGACTGATCACCCCAATCCACAAAAGTGGAGACAAATTTGACCCCAATAACTACCGTGGAATATGCGTCAACAGTAACCTTGGGAAAATACTCTGCATTATCATTAACAGCAGACTCGTACATTTCCTCAATGAAAACAATGTACTGAGCAAATGTCAAATTGGCTTTTTACCAAATTACCGTACAACAGACCATGTATTCACCCTACACACCCTAATTGACAACCAAACAAACCAAAACAAAGGCAAAGTCTTCTCATGCTTTGTTGATTTCAAAAAAGCCTTCGACTCAATTTGGCATGAGGGTCTGCTATACAAATTGATGGAAAGTGGTGTTGGGGGTAAAACATACGACATCATAAAATCCATGTACACAAACAACAAGTGTGCGGTTAAAATTGGCAAAAAACACACACATTTCTTCACACAGGGTCGTGGGGTGAGACAGGGATGCAGCTTAAGCCCCACCCTCTTCAACATATATATCAACGAATTGGCGCGGGCACTAGAACAGTCTGCAGCACCCGGTCTCACCCTACTAGAATCCGAAGTCAAATGTCTACTGTTTGCTGATGATCTGGTGCTTCTGTCACCAACCAAGGAGGGCCTACAGCAGCACCTAGATCTTCTGCACAGATTCTGTCAGACCTGGGCCCTGACAGTAAATCTCAGTAAGACCAAAATAATGGTGTTCCAAAAAAGGTCCAGTCGCCAGGACCACAAATTCCATCTAGACACCGTTGCCCTAGAGCACACAAAAAACTATACATACCTCGGCCTAAACATCAGCACCACAGGTAGCTTCCACAGAGCTGTGAACGATCTGAGAGACAAGGCAAGAAGGGCATTCTATGCCATCAAAAGGAACATAAATTTCAACATACCAATTAGGATCTGGCTAAAAATACTTGAATCAGTCATAGAGCCCATTGCCCTTTATGGTTGTGAGGTCTGGGGTCCGCTCACCAACCAAGATTTCACAAAATGGGACAAACACCAAATTGAGACTCTGCATGCAGAATTCTGCAAAAATATCCTCCGTGTACAACGTAGAACACCAAATAATGCATGCAGAGCAGAATTAGGCCGATACCCACTAATTATCAAAATCCAGAAAAGAGCCGTTAAATTCTACAACCACCTAAAAGGAAGCGATTCCCAAACCTTCCATAACAAAGCCATCACCTACAGAGAGATGAACCTGGAGAAGAGTCCCCTAAGCAAGCTGGTCCTAGGGCTCTGTTCACAAACACAAACAGACCCCGCAGAGCCCCAGGACAACAGCACAATTAGACCCAACCAAATCATGAGAAAACAAAAAGATAATTACTTGACACATTGGAAAGAATTAACAAAAAAACAGAGCAAACTAGAATGCTATTTGGCCCTAAACAGAGAGTACACAGTGGCAGAATACCTGACCACTGTGACTGACCCAAACTTAAGGAAAGCTTTGACTATGTACAGACTCAGTGAGCATAGCCTTGCTATTGAGAAAGGCCGCCGTAG
>NC_092116.1:35964098-35966598 GCF_045679555.1 Salvelinus alpinus | reverse complement strand
TCACTCTCTGCCCCCCCCCTCTCTCTGACTCTCTCTCTCACTCTCTGCCCCCCCCTCTCTCTGACTCTCTCTCTCACTCTCTGCCCCCCCCTCTCTCTGACTCTCTCTGCCCCCCCTCTCTCTGACTCTGACTCTCTCTCTCTCTCTCTCTCTCTCTCAATTTTTTCAATTTCAATTCAATTCAAGGGGCTTTATTGGCATGGGAAACATGTGTTAACATTGCCAAAGCAAGTGAGGTAGATATTATACAAAAGTGAAATAAACAATACAAATTAACAGTAAACATTACACATACAGAAGTTTCAAAACAATAAAGACATTACAAATGTTATATTATATATATACAGTGTTGTAACAATGTACAAATGGTTAAAGCACACAAGTTAAAATAAATAAGCATAAATATGGGTTGTTTTTACAATGGTGTTTGTTCTTCACTGGTTGCCCTTTTCTTGTGGCAACAGGTCACAAATCTTGCTGCTGTGATGGAACACTGTGGTATTTCACCCAGTAGATATGAGAGTTTATCAAAATTGGTTTTGTTTTCAGATTATTGTTATTTTTGAAATCAACAAAGCATGTGCACGGTGAATATGTGGCCTGACATTTGGTAAAAATCCAATTCGACATTTGCTCAGTACATTGTTTGTCAATTAGGGTGTGCAGGGTGAATACGTGGTCTGTCGTACTGTAAGTAGGTAAAAAGACAATTCGACATTTGCTCAGTACATTGTTTTCACTGAGGAAATGTACAAGTCTGCTGTTAATGGTAATGCAGAGGATTTTCTCAAGGTTGACGTTGATGCATATCCCATAGAAGTTATTGGGGTCAAATTTGAGTTGGTCTCCTCTACTGCTACACAGGGTTGATCAGTCCTTCGTTCCAAATATTGGGGGAAGATGCCAGAGCTGAGATGTTAAAGGAAAACTCAACTCATAATCAGACATCTGGCCGCGCTATGATCTCTGGATTTTGAAAGTTAAATATCTCGTTAACTGGATTTCGAAAGTTAAATATCTCGTTAACTGGATTTCGAAAGTTAAATATCTCGTTAACTGGATTTTGAAAGTTACATATCTCGTTAACTGGATTTTGAAAGTTACATATCTCGTTAACTGGATTTTGGGGAATATATCAACAATGGACAAATTTAAAAAAAATACCAAAATATAGTTTTTAATTTGGAAGTTTTCCTTTAAAGAGTCCCTCAGACAGGCCAAAGGAATAGAGACATATTATGTCTATACACAGTGTTGTAACGATGTGCAAACAGCACAAAGTTAAAGTCTCTCTGTCTGTCTATTTGTCTGTCTCTCTCTCTCATCCTCTCTCTCTGTCTCAGACTGCAGGGGTCTGTCTATAGGACACAGGGAGAAGAGACCCCACGCGGTGGTGCAGGTGTCAGTCATCAACACACAGACACACACCATCGCTGACTACTGCTGCACAGAGATAGTAGAGGTGAGAACACACCATCACTGACTGTTACAGAGATAGTAGAGGTGAGAACACACCATCACTGACTACTACAGAGATAGTAGAGGTGAGAACACACCATCACTGACTACTACAGAGAGAGTAGAGGTGAGACAAGACCATCACTGACTACTACAGAGAGAGTAGAGGTGAGAACAGACCATCACTGACTACTACAGAGATAGTAGAGGTAACTACAGAGATAGTAGAGGTAACTCCTGCTGCACAGAGATAGTAGAGGTAACTCCTGCTGTACAGAGATAGTAGAGGTAACTCCTGCTGTACAGAGATAGTAGAGGTAACTACTGATGCACAGAGATAGTGGAGGTAACTACTGCTGCACAGAGATAGTAGAGGTAACTCTTACTGCTGCACAGAGATAGTAGAGGTAACTCCTGCTGCACAGAGATAGTAGAGGTAACTCCTGCTGTACAGAGATAGTAGAGGTAACTCTTACTGCTGCACAGAGATAGTAGAGGTAACTCTTACTGCTGCACAGAGATAGTAGAGGTAACTCCTGCTGCACAGAGATAGTAGAGGTAACTCCTGCTGCACAGAGATAGTAGAGGTAACTCCTGCTGCACAGAGATAGTAGAGGTAACTCCTGCTGCACAGAGATAGTAGAGGTAACTCCTGCTGTACAGAGATAGTAGAGGTAACTCCTGATGCACAGAGATAGTAGAGGTAACTACTGCTGCACAGAGATAGTAGAGGTAACTACTGATGCACAGAGATAGTAGAGATAACTCCTGCTGCACAGAGATAGTAGAGGTAAGAACACACACACTCTCCCGTTTATCGCTGTATATAATTTCTCTCTTTTGTCTGTCTGTGTGTGTGTGTGTGTGTGTGTGTGTGTGTGTGTGTGTGTGTGTGTGTGTGTGTGTGTGTGTGTGTGTGTGTGTGTGTGTGTGTGTGTGTGTGTGTGTGTGTGTGTGTGTGTGTGTGTGTGTGTGTGTGTGTGTGTGTGTGTGTTTCAGAGCACCAGTGACCCAGTGTTTCTGACCGGTGTGTGTATCTCTC
>NC_092116.1:35946598-35961598 GCF_045679555.1 Salvelinus alpinus | reverse complement strand
GAAAATATATGTTTTCTGAACGATGCACCACGCTGCCTTGTTGACAACGTGACCCGTCGGCGCAGATTACTGTTCCGTTGGAGAACGGGCGCTACTTCCCTCGACGCTTTCGACCGCTCACGTCACGGGCTATAGCCCAGTGCCCCTCGGCTCAGCTGAGATCTAATCCACCCGCTGCTATTGGCTAGTGGTTCATTCTCTACAGAGGGGGAGAGAGGAGGGGGAAAAGTGTTCTGAGAGCAAACACATCAACGTTTAAACCAACTAGCACAGAATCACTACTCCTGGGTAGGTAGACAGTACATGGTATCAGCTAGTTGTACATTATTACAGTGGAGCAGAGGGGGACACTGGGGGGAGACTACAGAGGAGGACACTGGGGGAGACTACAGAGGAGGACACTGGGGGAGACTACAGAGGAGGACACTGGGGGAGACTACAGAGGAGGACACTGGGGGAGACTACAGAGGAGGACACTAGGGGAGACTACAGAGGAGGACACTTGGGGGAGACTACAGAGGAGGACACTAGGGGAGACTACAGAGGAGGACACTGGGGGGAGACTACAGAGGAGGACACTAGGGGAGACTACAGAGGAGGACACTGGGGGAGACTACAGAGGAGGACACTGGGGGAGACTACAGATGAGGACACTGGGGGAGACTACAGAGGAGGACACTAGGGGAGACTACAGAGGAGGACACTGGGGGGAGACTACAGAGGAGGACACTAGGGGAGACTACAGAGGAGGACACTGGGGGAGACTACAGAGGAGGACACTAGGGGAGACTACAGAGGAGGACACTGGGGGAGACTACAGAGGAGGACACTAGGGGAGACTACAGAGGAGGACACTGGGGGAGACTACAGAGGAGGACACTGGGGGAGACTACAGAGGAGGACACTGGGGGAGACTACAGAGGAGGACACTGGGGGAGACTACAGATGAGGACACTGGGGGAGACTACAGAGGAGGACACAGGGAGAGACACTGGGGGAGACTACAGAGGAGGACACTGGGGGAGACTACAGAGGAGGACACTGGGGGAGACTACAGAGGAGGACACAGGGGGAGACTACAGAGGAGGACACTGGGGGAGACTACAGAGCCGGACACTGGGTGAGACTAAAGAGGAGGACACTGGGTGAGACTACAGAGGAGGACACAGGGGGAGACTACAGAGGAGGACACTGGGGGAGACTACAGAGGAGGACACTAGGGGAGACTACAGAGGAGGACACTGGGGGAGACTACAGAGCCGGACACTGGGTGAGACTACAGAGGAGGACACTGGGAGAGACTACAGAGGGGGACACTGTGGGAGACTACAGAGGAGGACACAGGGGGAGACTACAGAGGAGGACACTGGGGGAGACTACAGAGGAGGACACTGGGAGAGACTACAGAAGGGGGTTTACTAGACCCGTAATCCTGTTGTTGAGTAATTGTGATTAGGGGTTAGAACCGTACTCCCGTGGTTCAGTATACCTGTGATTAGGGGTTAGAACCATACTCCTGTTGTTGAGTATACCTGTGATTATGGGTTAGAACCATACTCCTGTTGTTGAGTATACCTGTGATTAGGGGTTAGAACCATACTCCTGTTGTTGAGTATACCTGTGATTAGGGGTTAGAACCATACTCCTGCTGTTGAGTATACCTGTGATTAGGGGTTAGAACCATACTCCTGCTGTTGAGTATACCTGTGATTAGGGGTTAGAACCATACTCCCATGGTTGAGTAATTGTGATTAGGGGTTAGAACCATACTCCTGTGGTTGAGTAATTGTGATTAGGGGTTAGAACCGTACTCTTGTTGTTGAGTATACCTGTGATTAGGGGTTAGAACCATACTCCTGTTGTTGAGTATACCTGTGATTAGGGGTTAGAACCATACTCCTGTTGTTGAGTATACCTGTGATTAGGGGTTAGAACCATACTCCTGTTGTTGAGTATACCTGTGATTAGGGGTTAGAACCATACTCCTGTTGTTGAGTAATTGTGATTAGGGGTTAGAACCATACTCCTGTTGTTGAGTATACCTGTGATTAGTGGTTAGAACCATACTCCTGTTGTTGAGTATACCTGTGATTAGGGGTTAGAACCATACTCCTGTTGTTGAGTATACCTGTGATTAGGGGTTAGAACCATACTCCTGCTGTTGAGTATACCTGTGATTAGGGGTTAGAACCATACTCCTGCTGTTGAGTATACCTGTGATTAGGGGTTAGAACCATACTCCCATGGTTGAGTAATTGTGATTAGGGGTTAGAACCATACTTCTGTTGTTCAGTATACCTGTGATTAGGGGTTAGAACCGTACTCCTGTTGTTCAGTATACCTGTGATTAGGGGTTAGAACCATACTCCTGTGGTTGAGTAATTGTGATTAGGGGTTAGAACCGTACTCCTGTGGTTAAATATACCTGTGTTTAGGGATTAGAACCATACTCCTGTTGTTGAGTATACCTGTGATTAGGGGTTAGAACCATACTCCTGTTGTTGAGTATACCTGTGATTAGGGATTAGAACCATACTCCTGTTGTTGAGTATACCTGTGATTAGGGGTTAGAACCATACTCCCATGTTTGAGTAATTGTGATTAGGGGTTAGAACCATACTCCTGTTGTTGAGTATACCTGTGTTTAGGGGTTAGAACCATACTCCTGTTGTTCAGTATACCTGTGATTAGGGATTAGAACCATACTCCTGTTGTTGAGTATACCTGTGATTAGGGGTTAGAACCATACTCCTGTTGTTGCGTATACCTGTGATTAGGGGTTAGAACCATACTCCCATGTTTGAGTAATTGTGATTAGGGGTTAGAACCATACTCCTGTTGTTGAGTATACCTGTGATTAGGGGTTAGAACCATACCCCCATGGTTGAGTAATTGTGATTAGGGGTTAGAACCATACTCCCATGGTTGAGTAATTGTGATTAGGGGTTAGAACCATACTTCTGTTGTTCAGTATACCTGTGATTAGGGGTTAGAACCATACTTCTGTTGTTCAGTATACCTGTGATTAGGGGTTAGAACCATACTCCTGTTGTTGAGTATACCTGTGTTTAGGGATTAGAACCATACTCCTGTTGTTGAGTATACCTGTGTTTAGGGATTAGAACCATACTCCTGTTGTTGAGTATACCTGTGATTAGGGGTTAGAACCATACTCCTGCTGTTGAGTATACCTGTGATTAGGGGTTAGAACCATACTCCTGCTGTTGAGTATACCTGTGATTAGGGGTTAGAACCATACTCCTGCTGTTGAGTATACCTGTGTTTAGGGGTTAGAACCGTACTCCTGTTGACTGTAACTGAGATACACCTGGGCTATGACCTGCTCAGACTGATTCTTTTTACCCAGGGACCAGTCCCCTGCTGCAGCTGGACAGGTGAGCACACACCTAGTGTAGTGGTATAGTGGTATAGTGGTGTAGTGGTGTAGTGGTGTAGTGGTGTAGTGGTGTAGTGGTGTAGTGGTGTAGTGGTGTAGTGGTATAGTGGTGTAGTGGTATAGTGGTGGTGTAGTGGTGTAGTGGTATAGTGGTGTAGTGGTGTAGTGGTGTAGTGGTGTAGTGGTATAGTGGTATAGTGGTGTAGTGGTGTAGTGGTGTAGTGGTGTAGTGGTGTAGTGGTGTAGTGGTGTAGTGGTAGTGGTATAGTGGTATAGTGGTATAGTGGTATAGTGGTATAGTGGTGTAGTGGTATAGTGGTGTAGTGGTGTAGTGGTGTAGTGGTGTAGTGGTGTAGTGGTATAGTGGTATAGTGGTATAGTGGTGTAGTGGTGTAGTGGTGTAGTGGTATAGTGGTGTAGTGGTGTAGTGGTGTAGTGGTATAGTGGTGTAGTGGTATAGTGGTGTAGTGGTGTAGTGGTGTAGTGGTATAGTGGTGTAGTGGTGTAGTGGTGTAGTGGTGTAGTGGTATAGTGGTGTAGTGGTGTAGTGGTGTAGTGGTATAGTGGTGTAGTGGTGTAGTGGTGTAGTGGTATAGTGGTGTAGTGGTGTAGTGGTGTAGTGGTGTAGTGGTATAGTGGTATAGTGGTATAGTGGTGTAGTGGTGTAGTGGTATAGTGGTATAGTGGTATAGTGGTATAGTGGTGGTATAGTGGTGGTATAGTGGTGTAGTGGTATAGTGGTATTGTGGTATAGTGGTGTAGTGGTGGTGTAGTGGTGTAGTGGTGTAGTGGTGTAGTGGTGTAGTGGTGTAGTGGTGGTATAGTGGTGGTATAGTGGTGGTATAGTGGTGGTATAGTGGTATAGTGGTATAGTGGTATAGTGGTGGTATAGTGGTGTAGTGGTGTAGTGGTGGTGTAGTGGTGGTATAGTGGTGGTATAGTGGTGGTATAGTGGTGGTATAGTGGTGGTATAGTAGTGGTGTAGTGGTGTAGTGGTGTAGTGGTGGTATAGTGGTATAGTGGTATAGTGGTATAGTGGTGTAGTGGTGTAGTGGTGTAGTGGTGGTGTAGTGGTGTAGTGGTGTAGTGGTGTAGTGGTGTAGTGGTGTAGTGGTGTAGTGGTATAGTGGTATAGTGGTATAGTGGTGTAGTGGTGGTATAGTGGTGTAGTGGTGGTGTAGTGGTGGTGTAGTGGTGGTATAGTGGTGGTATAGTGGTGGTATAGTGGTGGTATAGTGGTGGTATAGTGGTGGTATAGTGGTGTAGTGGTGGTGTAGTGGTGGTGTAGTGGTGTAGTGGTGGTGTAGTGGTGGTATAGTGGTGGTATAGTGGTGGTGTAGTGGTGTAGTGGTATAGTGGTGTAGTGGTGTAGTGGTGTAGTGGTGTAGTGGTGTAGTGGTGGTATAGTGGTGTAGTGGTGTAGTGGTGTAGTGGTGGTATAGTGGTGTAGTGGTGTAGTGGTGTAGTGGTGGTATAGTGGTGTAGTGGTGGTATAGTGGTATAGTGGTGTAGTGGTGTAGTGGTATAGTGGTATAGTGGTATAGTGGTATAGTGGTGTAGTGGTGTAGTGGTGTAGTGGTGTAGTGGTGGTATAGTGGTATAGTGGTATAGTGGTATAGTGGTGTAGTGGTGTAGTGGTGTAGTGGTGGTGTAGTGGTGGTGTAGTGGTGTAGTGGTGTAGTGGTATAGTGGTATAGTGGTGTAGTGGTGTAGTGGTATAGTAGTGTAGTGGTGGTATAGTGGTGTAGTGGTGTAGTGGTGTATAGTGGTGGTATAGTAGTGGTATAGTGGTATAGTGGTGTAGTGGTGTAGTGGTGTAGTGGTGGTATAGTGGTGTAGTGGTGTAGTGGTGGTGTAGTGGTGGTATAGTGGTGGTATAGTGGTGGTATAGTGGTGGTATAGTGGTGGTATAGTGGTGTAGTGGTGTAGTGGTGTAGTGGTATAGTGGTATAGTGGTATAGTGGTGTAGTGGTGTAGTGGTGTAGTGGTGTAGTGGTGGTATAGTGGTATAGTGGTATAGTGGTGTAGTGGTGTAGTGGTGGTATAGTGGTATAGTGGTGTAGTGGTGTAGTGGTGGTATAGTGGTGTAGTGGTGGTATAGTGGTATAGTGGTGTAGTGGTGTAGTGGTATAGTGGTATAGTGGTATAGTGGTATAGTGGTGTAGTGGTGTAGTGGTGTAGTGGTGTAGTGGTATAGTGGTATAGTGGTATAGTGGTATAGTGGTGGTATAGTGGTATAGTGGTGGTATAGTGGTGGTATAGTGGTGGTATAGTGGTGGTATAGTGGTGGTATAGTGGTGGTATAGTGGTGGTATAGTGGTGTAGTGGTGTAGTGGTGGTGTAGTGGTGGTGTAGTGGTGGTGTAGTGGTGGTATAGTGGTGTGTGTAGTGGTGGTATAGTGGTAGTGGTGTAGTGGTGTAGTGGTATAGTGGTATAGTGGTATAGTGGTATAGTGGTATAGTGGTATAGTGGTATAGTGGTATAGTGGTATAGTGGTATAGTGGTGTAGTGGTGTAGTGGTGTAGTGGTATAGTGGTGGTATAGTGGTGGTATAGTGGTGGTATAGTGGTGGTATAGTGGTGGTATAGTGGTGGTATAGTGGTATAGTGGTATAGTGGTGTAGTGGTATAGTGGTATAGTGGTGTAGTGGTGTAGTGGTGTAGTGGTGTAGTGGTATAGTGGTGGTATAGTGGTGGTATAGTGGTGGTATAGTGGTGGTATAGTGGTGGTATAGTGGTGGTATAGTGGTGTAGTGGTGTAGTGGTATAGTGGTATAGTGGTATAGTGGTGTAGTGGTATAGTGGTATAGTGGTGTAGTGGTGTAGTGGTGTAGTGGTATAGTGGTATAGTGGTGTAGTGGTATAGTGGTATAGTGGTGTAGTGGTGTAGTGGTGTAGTGGTGTAGTGGTATAGTGGTGTAGTGGTATAGTGGTGTAGTGGTATAGTGGTATAGTGGTATAGTGGTATAGTGGTATAGTGGTGGTATAGTGGTGGTATAGTGGTGGTATAGTGGTGGTATAGTGGTGGTATAGTGGTGTAGTGGTGTAGTGGTGTAGTGGTGTAGTGGTGTAGTGGTGTAGTGGTATAGTGGTATAGTGGTGGTGTAGTGGTATAGTGGTATAGTGGTATAGTGGTGTAGTGGTGTAGTGGTGTAGTGGTGTAGTGGTATAGTGGTATAGTGGTATAGTGGTATAGTGGTATAGTGGTATAGTGGTATAGTGGTATAGTGGTATAGTGGTATAGTGGTGTAGTGGTGTAGTGGTGTAGTGGTGTAGTGGTGTAGTGGTGTAGTGGTATAGTGGTATAGTGGTATAGTGGTGTAGTGGTGTAGTGGTGTAGTGGTGTAGTGGTGTAGTGGTGTAGTGGTGTAGTGGTGTAGTGGTGTAGTGGTATAGTGGTGGTGTAGTGGTGGTGTAGTGGTGGTATAGTGGTGGTATAGTGGTGGTATAGTGGTATAGTGGTATAGTGGTATAGTGGTGTAGTGGTGTAGTGGTATAGTGGTATAGTGGTATAGTGGTATAGTGGTGTAGTGGTGTAGTGGTGGTATAGTGGTGGTATAGTGGTGGTATAGTGGTGGTATAGTGGTGGTGTAGTGGTGGTGTAGTGGTGTAGTGGTGTAGTGGTGTAGTGGTGTAGTGGTGGTATAGTGGTGGTATAGTGGTGGTATAGTAGTGGTATAGTGGTATAGTGGTGTAGTGGTGGTATAGTGGTGGTGTAGTGGTGGTGTAGTGGTGGTATAGTGGTGGTATAGTGGTGGTATAGTAGTGGTATAGTGGTGTAGTGGTGTAGTGGTGGTATAGTGGTATAGTGGTATAGTGGTGGTGTAGTGGTGGTATAGTGGTGGTATAGTGGTGGTATAGTGGTGGTATAGTAGTGGTATAGTGGTGTAGTGGTGTAGTGGTGTAGTGGTGGTATAGTGGTATAGTGGTGTAGTGGTGTAGTGGTGTAGTGGTGGTGTAGTGGTGTAGTGGTGTAGTGGTGTAGTGGTGTAGTGGTATAGTGGTATAGTGGTGTAGTGGTGTAGTGGTGTAGTGGTATAGTAGTGTAGTGGTGGTATAGTAGTGTAGTGGTGGTATAGTGGTGTAGTGGTGTAGTGGTGTAGTGGTGTAGTGGTGGTGTAGTGGTGGTATAGTGGTGGTATAGTGGTGGTATAGTGGTGGTATAGTGGTGGTATAGTGGTGGTAGTGGTGGTAGTGGTGGTATAGTGGTGTAGTGGTGTAGTGGTGTAGTGGTGGTGTAGTGGTGGTGTAGTGGTGGTATAGTGGTGGTATAGTGGTGGTATAGTGGTGGTATAGTGGTGGTATAGTGGTGGTATAGTAGTGGTGTAGTGGTGTAGTGGTGTAGTGGTATAGTGGTATAGTGGTATAGTGGTATAGTGGTATAGTGGTGTAGTGGTGTAGTGGTGTAGTGGTGGTATAGTGGTATAGTGGTGTAGTGGTGTAGTGGTGGTATAGTGGTATAGTGGTGTAGTGGTGGTATAGTGGTGGTATAGTGGTATAGTGGTGTAGTGGTATAGTGGTATAGTGGTATAGTGGTGTGGTATAGTGGTATAGTGGTATAGTGGTATAGTGGTGTAGTGGTGTAGTGGTGGTATAGTGGTATAGTGGTGTAGTGGTGGTATAGTGGTGGTATAGTGGTATAGTGGTGTAGTGGTATAGTGGTATAGTGGTATAGTGGTGTAGTGGTATAGTGGTATAGTGGTGTAGTGGTGTAGTGGTGTAGTGGTATAGTGGTATAGTGGTATAGTGGTATAGTGGTATAGTGGTATAGTGGTATAGTGGTGTAGTGGTGTAGTGGTATAGTGGTATAGTGGTATAGTGGTGTAGTGGTATAGTGGTGTAGTGGTATAGTGGTGGTATAGTGGTGGTATAGTGGTGGTATAGTGGTGGTATAGTGGTATAGTGGTGGTATAGTGGTGGTATAGTGGTGGTATAGTGGTGGTATAGTGGTGGTATAGTGGTATAGTGGTATAGTGGTGTAGTGGTATAGTGGTATAGTGGTGGTATAGTGGTGTAGTGGTATAGTGGTATAGTGGTATAGTGGTGTAGTGGTGTAGTGGTATAGTGGTGTAGTGGTGTAGTGGTGTAGTGGTGTAGTGGTGGTGTAGTGGTGGTGTAGTGGTGGTATAGTGGTGGTATAGTAGTGGTGTAGTGGTGTAGTGGTATAGTGGTATAGTGGTATAGTGGTGTAGTGGTATAGTGGTATAGTGGTGGTGTAGTGGTGTAGTGGTATAGTGGTATAGTGGTATAGTGGTGTAGTGGTGTAGTGGTGTAGTGGTGTAGTGGTGTAGTGGTATAGTGGTGGTATAGTGGTGTAGTGGTATAGTGGTATAGTGGTATAGTGGTGTAGTGGTATAGTGGTGTAGTGGTGTAGTGGTATAGTGGTGTAGTGGTGTAGTGGTGTAGTGGTGTAGTGGTGTAGTGGTATAGTGGTATAGTGGTATAGTGGTATAGTGGTATAGTGGTGTAGTGGTGTAGTGGTGTAGTGGTGTAGTGGTGTAGTGGTGTAGTGGTATAGTGGTATAGTGGTATAGTGGTGTAGTGGTGTAGTGGTATAGTGGTATAGTGGTATAGTGTAGTGGTATTATGGTATAGTGGTATTATGGTATAGTGGTATTGTGGTGTAGTGGTGTAGTGGTGTAGTGGTATAGTGGTGTAGTGGTATAGTGGTATAGTGGTATAGTGGTATAGTGGTATAGTGGTATAGTGGTATAGTGGTGTAGTGGTGTAGTGGTGGTGTAGTGGTGTAGTGGTGTAGTGGTATAGTGGTGGTATAGTGGTGTAGTGGTGTAGTGGTATAGTGGTATAGTGGTGTAGTGGTATAGTGGTATAGTGGTGTAGTGGTGTAGTGGTATAGTGGTATAGTGGTATAGTGGTATAGTGGTGTAGTGGTGTAGTGGTGTAGTGGTATAGTGGTATAGTATAGTGGTATAGTGGTATAGTGGTATAGTGGTATAGTGGTATAGTGGTATAGTGGTATAGTGGTATAGTGGTATAGTGGTATGGTGGTGTAGTGGTATAGTGGTATAGTGGTATAGTGGTATAGTGGTATAGTGGTGTAGTGGTGTAGTGGTGTAGTGGTATAGTGGTATAGTGGTATAGTGGTATAGTGGTATAGTGGTATAGTGGTGGTATAGTGGTATAGTGGTATAGTGGTGGTATAGTGGTGGTATAGTGGTGGTATAGTGGTGGTATAGTGGTGTAGTGGTATAGTGGTATAGTGGTATAGTGGTATAGTGGTATAGTGGTATAGTGGTATAGTGGTATAGTGGTATAGTGGTGGTATAGTGGTGTAGTGGTGTAGTGGTGTAGTGGTATAGTGGTGGTATAGTGGTGGTATAGTGGTGGTATAGTGGTGTAGTGGTATAGTGGTATAGTGGTATAGTGGTATAGTGGTGTAGTGGTGTAGTGGTATAGTGGTATAGTGGTATAGTGGTATAGTGGTGTAGTGGTGTAGTGGTGTAGTGGTGTAGTGGTGTAGTGGTATAGTGGTATAGTGGTATAGTGGTATAGTGGTATAGTGGTATAGTGGTGTAGTGGTGTAGTGGTATAGTGGTATAGTGGTATAGTGGTATAGTGGTGTAGTGGTATAGTGGTGTAGTGGTGTAGTGGTGTAGTGGTATAGTGGTATAGTGGTATAGTGGTGTAGTGGTATAGTGGTGTAGTGGTATAGTGGTGTAGTGGTATAGTGGTATAGTGGTGTAGTGGTATAGTGGTATAGTGGTATAGTGGTGGTGTAGTGGTATAGTGGTATAGTGGTGTAGTGGTGTAGTGGTGTAGTGGTGGTATAGTGGTGGTATAGTGGTGTAGTGGTGTAGTGGTGTAGTGGTATAGTGGTATAGTGGTGTAGTATAGTGGTATAGTGGTATAGTGGTATAGTGGTATAGTGGTGTAGTGGTATAGTGGTATAGTGGTATAGTGGTATAGTGGTATAGTGGTATAGTGGTATAGTGGTATAGTGGTATAGTGGTGTAGTGGTGTAGTGGTATAGTGGTGGTATAGTGGTGGTATAGTGGTGGTATAGTGGTGTAGTGGTGTAGTGGTATAGTGGTGGTATAGTGGTGTAGTGGTGTAGTGGTGTAGTGGTATAGTGGTATAGTGGTATAGTGGTATAGTGGTATAGTGGTATAGTGGTATAGTGGTGTAGTGGTATGGTGGTATAGTGGTATAGTGGTATAGTGGTGTAGTGGTATAGTGGTGTAGTGGTGTAGTGGTGTAGTGGTGTAGTGGTGTAGTGGTATAGTGGTGGTATAGTGGTGGTATAGTGGTGTAGTGGTGTAGTGGTGTAGTGGTATAGTGGTATAGTGGTATAGTGGTGTAGTGGTGTAGTGGTATAGTGGTATAGTGGTGTAGTGGTGTAGTGGTGTAGTGGTATAGTGGTGGTATAGTGGTGGTATAGTGGTGGTATAGTGGTGTAGTGGTGTAGTGGTGTAGTGGTATAGTGGTGTAGTGGTATAGTGGTATAGTGGTATAGTGGTGTAGTGGTATAGTGGTATAGTGGTATAGTGGTGGTGTAGTGGTGTAGTGGTATAGTGGTATAGTGGTATAGTGGTATAGTGGTGTAGTGGTATAGTGGTATAGTGGTATAGTGGTATAGTGGTGTAGTGGTGTAGTGGTGTAGTGGTGTAGTGGTATAGTGGTGTAGTGGTATAGTGGTGTAGTGGTATAGTGGTATAGTGGTATAGTGGTATAGTGGTATAGTGGTATAGTGGTATAGTGGTGTAGTGGTGTAGTGGTGTAGTGGTGTAGTGGTGTAGTGGTATAGTGGTATAGTGGTATAGTGGTATAGTGGTATAGTGGTATAGTGGTATAGTGGTGTAGTGGTATAGTGGTGTAGTGGTATAGTGGTGGTATAGTGGTGGTATAGTAGTGGTGTAGTGGTGTAGTGGTGTAGTGGTGTAGTGGTGTAGTGGTATAGTGGTGGTGTAGTGGTATAGTGGTGGTGTAGTGGTATAGTGGTATAGTGGTATAGTGGTGTAGTGGTGTAGTGGTGTAGTGGTGTAGTGGTATAGTGGTATAGTGGTATAGTGGTATAGTGGTATAGTGGTATAGTGGTATAGTGGTATAGTGGTGTAGTGGTATAGTGGTGGTATAGTGGTGGTATAGTGGTGGTATAGTAGTGGTGTAGTGGTATAGTGGTATAGTGGTGTAGTGGTGTAGTGGTATAGTGGTGGTATAGTGGTATAGTGGTATAGTGGTGTAGTGGTGTAGTGGTATAGTGGTGTAGTGGTGTAGTGGTGTAGTGGTGGTATAGTAGTGGTGTAGTGGTATAGTGGTATAGTGGTGTAGTGGTGTAGTGGTATAGTGGTGTAGTGGTGTAGTGGTGTAGTGGTGGTGTAGTGGTGTAGTGGTGGTGTAGTGGTGTAGTGGTGTAGTGGTGTAGTGGTGTAGTGGTGTAGTGGTGTAGTGGTGTAGTGGTATAGTGGTATAGTGGTGTAGTGGTATAGTAGTGGTATAGTGGTGTAGTGGTATAGTAGTGTATGTGTTGTGATTTCCGACCTTGCGTTGTGCTCTTGATTTGATGAGGATTAGTGTAATCTAAAGCCTCCAGCCCCCCATCCCCCAGTCCCCTCCCTTCTCTCGTCCCCTCCAGCCCCCCATCCCCCAGTCCCCTCCCTTCTCTCGTCCCCTCCAGCCCCCCATCCCCCAGTCCCCTCCCTTCTCTCGTCCCCTCCAGCCCCCCCTCCCCCTGTCCCCTCCAGCCCCCCATCCCTCAGTCCCCTCCCTTCTCTCGTCCCCTCCAGCCCCCCCTCCCCCTGTCCCCTCCAGCCCCCCACCCCCCAGTCCCCTCCCTTCTCTCGTCCCCTCCAGCCCCCCATCCCCCTGTCCCCTCCAGCCCCCCCTCCCCCTGTCCCCTCCAGCCCCCCATCCCTCAGTCCCCTCCCTTCTCTCGTCCCCTCCAGCCCCCCATCCCCCAGTCCCCTCCCTTCTCCCGTCCCCTGCAGCCCCCCCTCCCCATCCTGTCCCCCCTCCCTATCCTGTTCCCCCTCCCTATCCTGTCCCCCCTCCCCCTCCTGTCCCCCATCCCCCTCCTGTCCCCCATCCCCCTCCTGTCTCCCCCTCCCCATCCTGTCCCCCCCTCCCCATCCTGTCCCCCCTCCCTATCCTGTCCCCTCTCCCCCTCCTGTCTCCCCCTCCCCATCCTGTCCCCCCCTCCTCATCCTGTCCCCCCTCCCCTCCCCATCCTGTCCCCCCTCCCCCTCCTGTCCCCCATCCCCCTCCCATCCTGTCCCCCCTCCCCATCCTGTCCCCATACTCATCCTGTCCCCATACTCATCCTGTCCCCCCATCCTGTCCCCCCCTCGCCATCCTGTCCCCCCTCCCCATCCTGTCCCCCCTCCCCCTCCCCATCCTCATCCTGTCCCCCCCATCCTATCCCCCCCTCTCCATCCTGTCCCTCCCTCCCCATCCTGTCCCCCCCTCCCATCCTGTCCCCCCTCCCAATCCTGTCCCCCCTCCCAATCCTGTCCCCCCTCCCAATCCTGTCCCCCCCTCCCCAATCCTGTCCCCCCCTCCACATCCTGTCCCCCCCTCCTCATCCTGTCCCCCCTACTGGTAAACTGATTACCAGTAGAGACCTGTAGACATGACTTGTGTTAGGAGGGCTGCTCTGGGTGTGTGTGTGTGTGTGTGTGTGTGTGTGTGTGTGTGTGTGTGTGTGTGTGTGTGTGTGTGTGTGTGTGTGTGTGTGTGTGTGTGTGTGTGTGTGTGTGTGTGTGTGTGTGTGTGTGTGTGTGTGTGTGTGTGTGTGTGTGTGTAAATTCCACCACTCCCGTGCTTGTATCAAGATAATCCCCTGAGCTTTCAGATGATTATCGTCCAGGCAACAGAGTGATTCTAGTTCCGTTGCCAAGGGCTTTTTGGAATATGATGACCTAGCAACATGACAGTTAGGCTACCTCAGAGTAGACAGAGTATTTTTTATTTTTTACTTAACCTTTATTTAACTAGGCAAGTCAGTTAAGAACAAGTAGAGTAGTGCAGAGTAGAGTAGAGCGTTGTAGAGTAGAGTATTGTAGAGTAGAGTATTGTATAGTAGAGTAGAGTAGAGTATTGTATTGTAGAGTAGAGTAGAGCAGAGTATTGTATAGTAGAGTAGAGTAGAGTAGAGTACTGTATAGCAGAGTATTGTATAGCAGAGCAGAGTAGAGTATTGCATAGCAGAGTATTTTAGAGTAGAGTAGAGTATTGTATAGTAGAGTAGAGTATTGTACAGTAGAGTATTGTAGAGTAGAGTAGAGTATTGTATAGTAGAGTGTTGTAGAGTGTTGTATTGTAGAGTATTGTATAGTAGAGTAGAGTAGAGTATTGTATAGTAGAGCATTGTAGAGTAGAGCGGAGTATTGTATAGTATAGTAGAGTAGAGTATTGTAGAGTAGAGTAGAGTATTGTATAGTCGAGTATTGTATAGTAGAGTAGAGTATTGTATAGTAGAGTATTGTAGAGTAGAGTATCGTATAGTAGAGTATTGTAGAGTAGAGTAGAGTATTGTACAGTAGAGTATAGCAGAGCAGAGTAGAGCACTGTATAGTTGAGTATTGTGGAGTAGAGTAGAGTATAGCTGAGTATTGCATAGTAGAGTATTGTGGAGTACAGTATTGTAGAGTAGCGTATTGTAGAGTAGAGTATAGTGGAGTATTGTAGCGTATTGCGGAGTGTTGTAGAGTCGTGCAGTTTAGAGTAGAGCAGAGTATTGTAGCATATTGCAGAGTATTGTAGAGTATTGTAGTGTAGTGTATTGTAGAGTAGTGCAGTGTAGTGTAGAGTAGGTAGAGTAGAGTATTTCAGAGTATTGTAGAGTAGTGCAGAGTAGTGTGGTGTAGAATAGTGTGGTGGAGAAGGGTAGCTTCAATGAAGTCTATACAACTAGATATTATTATGTTAGATAATGTCAACAGGGTAGTAGAGTGTAGCGTAGCATAGCGACTAGATATTATTATGTTAGATAATGTCAACAGGGTAGTAGAGTGTAGCATAGCAACTAGATATTATTATGTTAGATAATGTCAACAGGGTAGTAGAGTGTAGCATAGCAACTAGATATTATTATGTTAGATAATGTCAACAGGGTAGTAGAGTGTAGCATAGCAACTAGATATTATTATGTTAGATAATGTCAACAGGGTAGTAGAGTGTAGCATAGCAACTAGATATTATTATGTTAGATAATGTCAACAGGGTAGTAGAGTGTAGCATAGCAACTAGATATTATTATGTTAGATAATGTCAACAGGGTAGTAGAGTGTACCATAGCGACTAGATATTATTATGATAGATAATGTCAACAGGGTAGTAGAGTGTAGCATAGCGACTAGATATTATTATGATAGATAATGTCAACAGGGTAGTAGAGCGTAGCATAGCGACTAGATATTATTATGTTAGATAATGTCAACAGGGTAGTAGAGTGTAGCATAGCAACTAGATATTATTATGTTAGATAATGTCAACAGGGTAGTAGGGCGTAGCATAGCAACTAGATATTATTATGTTAGATAATGTCAACAGGGTAGTAGGGCGTAGCATAGCATAGGAACTAGATATTATTATGTTAGATAATGTCAACAGGGTAGTAGAGTGTAGCATAGCAACTAGATATTATT
>NC_092116.1:35936598-35939098 GCF_045679555.1 Salvelinus alpinus | reverse complement strand
GGGGGACCTTGCGTGCGCTGCAGGATTTTAATCCATGACGGCGTAGTGTGTTACTAATGGTTTTCTTTGAGACTGTGGTCCCAGCTCTCTTCAGGTCATTGACCAGGTCCTGCCGTGTAGTTCTGGGCTGATCCCTCACCTTCCTCATGATCATTGATGCCCCACGAGGTGAAATCTTGCATGGAGCCCCAGACCGAGGGTGATTGACCGTCATCTTGAACTTCTTCCATTTTCTAATAATTGCGCCAACAGTTGTTTCCTTCTCACCAAGCTGCTTGCCTATTGTCCTGTAGCCCATCCCAGCCTTGTGCAGGTCTACAATTTTATCCCTGATGTCCTTACACAGCTCTCTGGTCTTGGCCATTGTGGAGAGGTTGGAATCTGTTTGATTGTGTGTGGACAGGTGTCTTTTATACAGGTAACGAGTTCAAACAGGTGCAGTTAATACAGGTAATGAGTGGAGAACAGGAGGGCTTCTTAAAGAAAAACTAACAGGTCTGTGAGAGCCGGAATTCTTACTGGTTGGTAGGTGATCAAATACTTATGTCATGCAATAAAATGCAAATTAATTATTTAAAAATCATACAATGTAATTTTCTGGATTTTTGTTTTAGATTCCGTCTCTCACAGTTGAAGTGTACCTATGATAAAAATTACAGACCTCTACATGCTTTGTAAGTAGGAAAACCTGCAAAATCGTCAGTGTATCAAATACTTGTTCTCCCCACTGTATATATATAGTACCAGTCAAAAGTTTGGACACACCTACTCATTCTAGAGTTTTTCTTTATTTTTACTATTTTCTACATTGTAGAATAATAGTGAAGACATCAAAACTATGAAATAACTTTGATTCCATAGGTGTTATTTCATAGTTGTGATGTCTTCATGTAGAAAATAGTAAAAATAAAGAAAAACCCTTGAATGAGTCGGTGTGTCCAAACTCGGGTTGGTATAACACATATCAAATCAAAGACGATTGATTTGGAACAATTCTTCAAACAATCACATTTTTTTTTTTGGGGGGGGGTGATCTCATTAACGCTGCTAATAATAAAGTTAGCTAGCTTCATTATCCACATTGTCAAAGTTTTTACTCGTGTGTTTAAAAAAATAAAAATAATAATAATATTCGTCTGTCTCCTCAGTGTTCAGGAGCACTGTGTGTAAAGTGTACCGGTTCCAGACCGAGTCTAGCAGGTGGATGCTGGTGAGAGAACAGATGAGTGAAAGCCCTCTGTCCTCAAGTCTACCCAAACAGCTTCTGTCCTGCTACATACAAGAGGACATGAGGAGGTGAGACAGCCATCATGGCTCAAACTGGATCTGCACAGTTACAGCTGATAACGTGCGTAGAGGCAGACATTGTTTTTTTTGCCAGTATGCTATAGACACATCAATTTGTCTTTTGAGAGACATGATCAACAGTGAGTGAAAATGAAACCTTGTAATGAAGTTGAGTGTTTTTCCAGGAACCAAGACAATGTTAGGAGCCTCTTTTGCTTTCATATCAACTATTTTAAGGAGTTTTCTTTTGACAACATTAAGAGAGAAGTAAAAAGAAACTTCCATCTCTCTCTCAATTCAATTCAATTCAATTCAATTCAATTCAAGGGGCTTTATTGGCATGGGAAACATGTGTTAACATTGCCAAAGCAAGTGAGGTAGGTAATATACAAAAGTCAAATAAACAATAAAAATGAACAGTAAACATTACACATACAGAAGTTTCAAAACAATAAAGACATTACAAATGTCATATTATATATATGCAGTGTTGTAACAATGTACAATGTAATCTCTCTCTCTGTCTCTGTTTCTGCCTCTGTCTCTCTCTCTCTGTCTCTGTCTCTCTCTCTCTGTCTCTCTGTCTGTCTGTCTCTCTCTCTCTCTCTCTCTCTCTCTCTCTCTCTCTCTCTCTGTCTCTGTCTCTCTCTCTGTCTCTGTCTCTGTCTCTGTCTCTGTCTCTGTCTCTGTCTCTGTCTCTGTCTCTCTCTGTCTCTGTCTCTGTCTCTCTCTCTCTTCAGGGTCCAGGAGCTTTGTGAACTATGTGACCTTTCACCCTACTGGGAGCGGTTAAGGACTGATGTTATCGCCCACTACAGTCAGCTGATCAGCACCTACCAGGAAACACTGACAGAACTCAACAAACTGACAGGTGAGAGAGACAAAAAGATGGGTAGGGAGTGCTATGTGTGTATAAAGAGTAAAGTAGGTAGTCTCTGGGTTTTGGGGCAGGGGTACTCCAGTACTATTTGAGAAGGTGCGGGGTCATATTTCTTAGGTGACAACGGTTTGGCTGGATATTGTCTTTTATCAGCGTAGTAACAAACCCCCACCTAGCAACACAATGTGAGATCCTACATATGTATGGCTGGTTTAGAGTTTTCCTAATCAATTACTAGTTTTACTAGTCAATAACCAATTAAATTGTTTTAATGTTAGATGTAGATTACTGTCAGACTAGCCCGTAACCTTCCAGACATGTCCTTCATCTGTG
>NC_092116.1:35886598-35929098 GCF_045679555.1 Salvelinus alpinus | reverse complement strand
TGTGTGTTTAGGACAGGGTGTGGACTAATGTTGTGTGTTTAGGACAGGGTGTGGACTAATGTTGTGTGTGTGTTGGACAGGGTGTGGACTAACTTTGTGTGTGTTTAGGACAGGGTGTGGACTAATGTTGTGTGTGTTGGACAGGGTGTGGGCTAACGTTGTGTGTGTGTTTAGGACAGGGTTTGGACTAACGTTGTGTGTGTGTTTAGGACAGGGTGTGGACTAATGTTGTGTGTGTTGGACAGGGTGTGGACTAACGTTGTGTGTGTGTTTAGGACAGGGTGTGGACTAACGTTGTGTGTGTTGGACAGGGTGTGGACTAACTTTGTGTGTGTTTAGGACAGGGTGTGGGCTAACGTTGTGTGTGTGTGTGTGTTTAGGACAGGGTGTGGACTAACGTTGTGTGTGTGTGTTTAGGACAGGGTGTGGACTAACGTTGTGTGTGTGTTTAGGACAGGGTGTGGACTAACGTTGTGTGTGTGTTTAGGACAGGGTGTGGACTAACGTTGTGTGTGTGTGTTTAGGACAGGGTGTGGACTAACGTTGTGTGTGTGTTTAGGACAGGGTGTGGACTAACGTTGTGTGTGTGTGTTTAGGACAGGGTGTGGACTAACGTTGTGTGTGTGTTTAGGACAGGGTGTGGACTAACGTTGTGTGTGTGTTTAGGACAGGGTGTGGGCTAACGTTGTGTGTGTGTGTGTGTTTAGGACAGGGTGTGGACTAACGTTGTGTGTGTGTTTAGGACAGGGTGTGGACTAACGTTGTGTGTGTGTTTAGGACAGGGTGTGGACTAATGTTGTGTGTGTGTTTAGGACAGGGTGTGGACTAACGTTGTGTGTGTGTGTGTGTTTAGGACAGGGTGTCGGCTAACGTTGCTATGAGTCTGAACTGCATCATCGCCATGGTGGACCGGCTACAGGAGAGGGAGAACAGGAAACAGGAAGTGACCTCACAGACACAGAATGATGTCACCACCACCTCGCACAACACTGGTACGGACCCAAACTGTAGCAATACTTCAGAAATACATCCTTCCTTCCTTGGTTCCTACATCCTTCCTTCCTTGGTTCCTACATCCTTCCTTCCTTGGTTCCTACATCCTTCCTTACTTGGTTCCTACATCCTTCCTTCCTTGGTTCCTACATCCTTCCTTACTTGGTTCCTAAATCCTTCCTTCCTTGGTTCCTACATCCTTCCGTCCTTGGTTCCTTAAGAACAGATCTATAAGTGAATTTAAAGGTTACTATATCTTCAATCAATCCGACCGATTCAGATCGGGGAGTATATTTTTTATTAAGTCCCTGAAATCATTCGTTACGCAGATAATTGAATGGATTTGAAGTATAATCCTCTCTCTCTTCCCCCTTCCAGACACGTCCCGCTCTCCTTGGCAGGCCTCTCTCGCCCCTCTTCCAGACCCTTCCCGCTCTCCTTGGAAGGCCTCTCTCGCCCCTCTTCCAGACCCATCCCGCGCTCCTTGGCAGGCCTCTCTCGCCCCTCTTCCAGACCCGTCCCCCTCTCCGTGGCAAGAACAACTCCTCCCTCTAGTTGTGACTCTGAAGGAGTGTGTGTGTGACGCGGTGGAGAGGGCCCGCTGTGCTATGACCTTCGTCCTCCTACAGGGGGCAGCAGCATCAGCCTGCCACGGCCAGGCCCTGACACACAGACGAGACGCTGTCTTCAGCCAGGCAGTGAGTAGTGTGGTGGGGGGGGCTCTTTTATAGTTGATAACATGTGGTCATGTTTGGTTAGATCTCTAACATGTGGTCATGTTTGGTTAGATCTCTAACATGTGGTCATGTTTGGTTATATCTCTAACATGTGGTCATGTTTGGTTATATCTCTAACATGTGGTCATGTTTGGTTATATCTCTAACATGTGGTCATGTTTGGTTAGATCGCTAACATGTGGTCATGTTTGGTTAGATCTCTAACATGTTTGGTTATATCTCTAACATGTGGTCATGTTTGGTTAGATCTCTAACATGTGGTCATGTTTGGTTATATCTCTAACATGTGGTCATGTTTGGTTATATCTCTAACATGTGGTCATGTTTGGTTAGATCTCTAACATGTTTGGTTATATCTCTAACATGTGGTCATGTTTGGTTAGATCTCTGACATGTGGTCATGTTTGGTTGTATCTCTAACATGTGGTCATGTTTGGTTAGATCTCTAACATGTGGTCATGTTTGGTTATATCTCTAACATGTGGTCATGTTTGGTTAGATCTCTAACATGTGGTCATGTTTGGTTATATCTCTAACATGTGGTCATGTTTGGTTATATCTCTAACATGTGGTCATGTTTGGTTAGATCTCTAACATGTTTGGTTATATCTCTAACATGTGGTCATGTTTGGTTAGATCTCTAACATGTTTGGTTATATCTCTAACATGTGGTCATGTTTGGTTATATCTCTAACATGTGGTCATGTTTGGTTAGATCTCTAACATGTGGTCATGTTTGGTTAGATCTCTAACATGTGGTCATGTTTGGTTAGATCTCTGACATGTGGTCATGTTTGGTTATATCTCTAACATGTGGTCATGTTTGGTTAGATCTCTAACATGTTTGGTTATATCTCTAACATGTGGTCATGTTTGGTTAGATCTCTAACATGTGGTCATGTTTGGTTATATCTCTAACATGTGGTCATGTTTGGTTATATCTCTAACATGTGGTCATGTTTGGTTAGATCTCTAACATGTTTGGTTATATCTCTAACATGTGGTCATGTTTGGTTATATCTCTAACATGTGGTCATGTTTGGTTAGATCTCTGACATGTGATCATGTTTGGTTATATCTCTAACATGTGGTCATGTTTGGTTGTATCTCTGACATGTGGTCATGTTTGGTTAGATCTCTAACATGTGGTCATGTTTGGTTAGATCTCTGACATGTGGTCATGTTTGGTTATATCTCTAACATGTGGTCATGTTTGGTTAGATCTCTAACATGTGGTCATGTTTTGTTAGATCTCTAACATGTGGTCATGTTTGGTTAGATCTCTAACATGTGGTCATGTTTTGTTAGATCTCTAACATGTGGTCATGTTTTGTTAGATCTCTAACATGTTTGGTTATATCTCTAACATGTGGTCATGTTTGGTTATATCTCTAACATGTGGTCATGTTTTGTTAGATCTCTAACATGTTTGGTTATATCTCTAACATGTGGTCATGTTTGGATAGATCTCTAACATGTTTGGTTATATCTCTGACGTGATCATGTTTGGTTAGATCTCTAACATGTTTGGTTATATCTCTGACATGTGGTCATGTTTGGTTAGATCTCTGACATGTGGTCATGTTTGGTTAGATCTCTGACATGTGGTCATGTTTGGTTAGATCTCTGACATGTGGTCATGTTTGGTTAGATCTCTGACATGTGGTCATGTTTGGTTAGATCTCTGACATGTGGTCATGTTTGGTTAGATCTCTAACATGTGGTCATGTTTGGTTAGATCTCTAACATGTGGTCATGTTTGGTTAGATCTCTAACATGTGGTCATGTTTGGTTAGATCTCTAACATGTGGTCATGTTTGGTTATATCTCTAACATGTGGTCATGTTTGGTTATATCTCTAACATGTGTTCTTCAGCCAGTTGGTCCCTAACACTGACCTACGTCCTTTAATATATCTTGCTATATATCCCTCCTATCCCCCTCTCCCTCCCCTCTCTCTCTCTATCTCCCTTTCCCTCCCTCTCTATCTCCCTCTCCCTCCTCACTCTCTCTCCTTCCCCTCTTTCTCCCTACCTCTCTCCCTCCATCCTCTCTCTCTCTCCTTCCCTTCTTTCTCCCTACCTCTCTCCCTCCCCTCTCTCTCTCTCCTTCCCCTCTTTCTCCCTACCTCTCTCCCTCCCCTCTCTCTCTCTCTCCCTCCCCTCTCTCTATCTCCCTTTCCCTCCCTCTCTATCTCCCTCCCCACTCTCTCTCCTTCCCCTCTTTCTCCCTACCTCTCTCCCTCCCCTCTCTCTCTCCTTCCCCTCTTTCTCCCTACCTCTCTCCCTCCCCACTCTCTCTCCTTCCCCTACCTCTCTCCCTCCCCTCTCTCTCTCCTTCCCTCGTCTCTCTAGCTGTGTGCGGTGGTGTGTGGGTTCGTATTGAGGCTGTACTCGGGTCTGGAGGATAAAGTCTTCCTGCTGCAGCTCTGTGAGGTTGGGCTCATCACACAGTTTGAAGGACTGCTCAGCACCTACAGTGAGTTATATACACACACACACACACACACACACACACACACACACACACACACACACACACACACACACACACACACACACACACACACACACACACACACACACACACACATATACACACACACACACACACACACACACACACACACACACACACACACACACACACACACACACACACCTATTGTTGTTATGTTTTCTCTCATTATGTGTGTGTGTGTGTGTAGTATATGTGTGTGTGTGTGTGTGTGTGTGTGTGTGTGTGTGTGTGTGTGTGTGTGTGTGTGTGTGTGTGTGTGTGTGTGTGTGTGTGTGTGTGTGTGTGTGTGTGTGTGTGTGTGTGTGTGCTAGGTGATGAGGTGGGTATGCTAGAGGACATGGAGATGGGAGTATCAGACCTGAATAGAGTCTCCTTCAAAATAACTGAAGCCAAATCAGATCAACCCACAGATCTACTGCCCTCTGTCACTGGACTACGGTAACACACACACACACACACACACACACACACACACACACGCACACACGCACACACGCACACACGCACAAAACAATCTAGAACTCTTGATGGTATCACAATCAATTCAACTTGTCTCTCTCTTTTTATTTCAAATGTTGTTTATTTTCCTCTCTCTCTCTCTGGCTCCGTCCCTAGGGGCTGTTTTTGTGTGGAAGTCCCGTTGCCGTCGGAGACGTACCTGTTGTTACCAGCTGAACTGAGAGATGGGCGGGACTTAAGAGTTCACCCGTTACTGTTTAACATCGGCATCAACCAGCAACAGAGTCTAGCCGAGAGGTAACTACCAATCTCTCTCTTTCCCTCTGTTTGGAGACAGTTCTATCTGTCTATATATCTAGGTTTGGAGACAGTTCTATCTGTCTATATATCTAGGTTTGGAGACAGTTCTATCTGTCTATATATCTAGGTTTGGAGACAGTTCTATCTGTCTATATATCTAGGTTTGGAGACAGTTCTATCTGTCTATATATCTAGGTTTGGAGACAGTTCTATCTGTTTATATATCTAGGTTTGGAGACAGTTCTATCTGTCTATATATCTAGGTTTGGAGACAGTTCTATCTGTCTATATATCTAGGTTTGGAGACAGTTCTATCTGTTTATATATCTAGGTTCGGAGACAGTTCTATCTGTCTATATATCTAGGTTTGGAGACAGTTCTATCTGTCTATATATCTAGGTTTGGAGACAGTTCTATCTGTCTATATATCTAGGTTTGGAGACAGTTCTATCTGTCTATATATCTAGGTTTGGAGACAGTTCTATCTGTCTATATATCTAGGTTTGGAGACAGTTCTATCTGTCTATATATCTAGGTTTGGAGACAGTTCTATCTGTCTATATATCTAGGTTTGGAGACAGTTCTATCTGTCTATATATCTAGGTTTGGAGACAGTTCTATCTGTCTATATATCTAGGTTTGGAGACAGTTCTATCTGTCTATATATCTAGGTTTGGAGACAGTTCTATCTGTTTATATATCTAGGTTTGGAGACAGTTCTATCTGTCTATATATCTAGGTTTGGAGACAGTTCTATCTGTCTATATATCTAGGTTTGGAGACAGTTCTATCTGTTTATATATCTAGGTTTGGAGACAGTTCTATCTGTCTATATATCTAGGTTTGGAGACAGTTCTATCTGTCTATATATCTAGGTTTGGAGACAGTTCTGTCTGTTTATATATCTAGGTTTGGAGACAGTTCTATCTGTCTATATATCTAGGTTTGGAGACAGTTCTATCTGTTTATATATCTAGGTTTGGAGACAGTTCTATCTGTCTATATATCTAGGTTTGGAGACAGTTCTATCTGTTTATATATCTAGGTTTGGAGACAGTTCTATCTGTTTATATATCTAGGTTTGGAGACAGTTCTATCTGTCTATATATCTAGGTTTGGAGACAGTTCTATCTGTCTATATATCTAGGTTTGGAGACAGTTCTATCTGTTTATATACCTAGGTTCGGAGACAGTTCTATCTGTCTATATATCTAGGTTTGGAGACAGTTCTATCTGTCTATATATCTAGGTTTGGAGACAGTTCTATCTGTTTATATATCTAGGTTTGGAGACAGTTCTATCTGTCTATATATCTAGGTTTGGAGACAGTTCTATCTGTCTATATATCTAGGTTTGGAGACAGTTCTATCTGTCTATATATCTAGGTTTGGAGACAGTTCTGTCTGTTTATATATCTAGGTTTGGAGACAGTTCTATCTGTCTATATATCTAGGTTTGGAGACAGTTCTATCTGTTTATATATCTAGGTTTGGAGACAGTTCTATCTGTCTATATATCTAGGTTTGGAGACAGTTCTGTCTGTTTATATATCTAGGTTTGGAGACAGTTCTATCTGTTTATATATCTAGGTTTGGAGACAGTTCTATCTGTTTATATATCTAGGTTTGGAGACAGTTCTGTCTGTTTATATATCTAGGTTTGGAGACAGTTCTATCTGTTTATATATCTAGGTTTGGAGACAGTTCTATCTGTTTATATATCTAGGTTTGGAGACAGTTCTATCTGTTTATATATCTAGGTTTGGAGACAGTTCTATCTGTTTATATATCTAGGTTTGGAGACAGTTCTATCTGTTTATATATCTAGGTTTGGAGACAGTTCTATCTGTCTATATATCTAGGTTTGGAGACAGTTCTATCTGTTTATATATCTAGGTTTGGAGACAGTTCTATCTGTCTATATATCTAGGTTTGGAGACAGTTCTATCTGTCTATATATCTAGGTTTGGAGACAGTTCTATCTGTTTATATATCTAGGTTTGGAGACAGTTCTATCTGTCTATATATCTATGTTTGGAGACAGTTCTATCTGTCTATATATCTAGGTTTGGAGACAGTTCTATCTGTTTATATATCTAGGTTTGGAGACAGTTCTATCTGTCTATATATCTAGGTTTGGAGACAGTTCTATCTGTCTATATATCTAGGTTTGGAGACAGTTCTATCTGTCTATATATCTAGGTTTGGAGACAGTTCTATCTGTCTATATATCTAGGTTTGGAGACAGTTCTATCTGTTTATATATCTAGGTTTGGAGACAGTTCTATCTGTTTATATATCTAGGTTTGGAGACAGTTCTGTCTGTTTATATATCTAGGTTTGGAGACAGTTCTATCTGTTTATATACCTAGGTTCGGAGACAGTTCTATCTGTTTATATATCTAGGATCGGATACAGTTCTATCTGTTTATATATCTAGGTTCGGAGACAGTTCTATCTGTTTATATATCTAGGTTCGGAGACAGTTCTATCTGTTTATATATCTAGGTTCGGAGACAGTTCTGTCTCTCTATATATCTAGGTTCGGAGACAGTTCTATCTGTTTATATATCTAGGTTCGGAGACAGTTCTGTCTGTCTATATATCTAGGTTTGGAGACAGTTCTATCTGTTTATATATCTAGGTTTGGAGACAGTTCTATCTGTCTATATATCTAGGTTTGGAGACAGTTCTATCTGTTTATATATCTAGGTTTGGAGACAGTTCTATCTGTCTATATATCTAGGTTTGGAGACAGTTCTATCTGTCTATATATCTAGGTTTGGAGACAGTTCTATCTGTTTATATATCTAGGTTTGGAGACAGTTCTATCTGTCTATATATCTAGGTTTGGAGACAGTTCTATCTGTCTATATATCTAGGTTTGGAGACAGTTCTATCTGTCTATATATCTAGGTTTGGAGACAGTTCTATCTGTTTATATATCTAGGTTTGGAGACAGTTCTATCTGTTTATATATCTAGGTTTGGAGACAGTTCTGTCTGTTTATATATCTAGGTTCGGAGACAGTTCTATCTGTTTATATATCTAGGTTCGGAGACAGTTCTATCTGTTTATATACCTAGGTTCGGAGACAGTTCTATCTGTTTATATATCTAGGATCGGATACAGTTCTATCTGTTTATATATCTAGGTTCGGAGACAGTTCTATCTGTTTATATATCTAGGTTCGGAGACAGTTCTATCTGTTTATATATCTAGGTTCGGAGACAGTTCTGTCTCTCTATATATCTAGGTTCGGAGACAGTTCTATCTGTTTATATATCTAGGTTCGGAGACAGTTCTGTCTGTCTATATATCTAGGTTCGGAGACAGTTCTATCTGTTTATATATCTAAGTTCGGAGACAGTTCTGTCTGTCTATATATCTTGGTTCGGAGACAGTTCTATCTGTTTATATATCTAGGTTCGGAGACAGTTCTCTCCAAGAAAGGATCAACCTCAGAAGCTGTGAGATGTTGAAGTCCTACTACAAGACCCTGAGAGACAAACTACCCAACCTGAGTAAGTCACACACACACACACACACACACACACACACACACACACACACACACACACACACACACACACACACACACACACACACACACACACACACACACACACACAGTACTGATAGTACTGATACTTCAACCTTAAAGTAGTACTGATACTTCAACCTTAAAGTAGTACTGATACTTCAACCTTAAAGTAGTACTGATACTTCAACCTTAAAGTAGTTCTGATACTTCAACCTTAAAGTAGTACTGATACTTCAACCTTAAAGTAGTACAGATACTACAACCTTAAAGTAGTACTGATACTTCAACCTTAAAGTAGTACTGATACTTCAACCTTAAAGTAGTACTGATACTTCAACCTTAAAGTAGTACTGATACTTCAACCTTAAAGTAGTACTGATACTTCAACCTTAAAGTAGTTCTGATACTTCAACCTTAAAGTAGTACTGATACTTCAACCTTAAAGTAGTACTTATACTTCAACCTTAAAGTAGTACTGATACTTCAACCTTAATGTAGTACTGGTACTTCAACCTTAATGTAGTACTGGTACTTCAACCTTAAAGTAGTACTGATACTTCAACCTTAAAGTAGTACTGATACTTCAACCTTAAAGTAGGACTGATACTTCAACCTTAAAGTAGTACTGATACTTCAACCTTAAAGTAGTACTGATACTTCAACCTTAAAGTGGTACTGATACTTCAACCTTAAAGTGGTACAGATACTTCGACCGTAAAGTAGTATTACTTCAACCTTAAAGTAGTATTGATACTTCAACCTTACAGTAGTACTGATACTTCAACCTTAAAGTAGTACTGATACTTCAACCTTAAAGTAGTACACATACTTCAACCTTAAAGTAGTACTGATACTACAATCTTAAAGTAGTACAGATACTTCAACCTTAAAGTAGTACTGATACTTCAACCTTAAAGTAGTACTGATACTTCAACCTTAAAGTAGTACTGATACTTCAACCTTAAAGTAGTACTGATACTTCAACCTTAAAGTAGTACTGATACTTCAACCTTAAAGTAGTACTGATACTTCAACCTTAAAGTAGTACTGATACTTCAACCTTAAAGTAGTACTGATACGTCAACCTTAAAGTAGTACTGATACCCCAACCTTAAAGTAGGACTGATACTTCAACCTTAAAGTAGTACTGATACTTCAACCTTAAAGTAGTACTGGTCCTCCAACCTTAAAGTAGTACTGATACTTCAACCTTAAAGTAGTACTGATACTTCAACCTTAAAGTAGTACTGATACTTCAGCTTTGACAGATGACTGCTGAAAGAATTTGGATCTCAGCTGTCTTCCCCCCCTCCCTCACTCTTATCTCTCTCTCTCTCCCCCTGTCCCTCCCTCCCTCTCTCTCTTCCAGCCCTGCCCTGTTCCCGGTCCCCGTTAGCTGTAGAGGACTTGTTGTGTTCTCTGGAGCAGTCTCTGGAGATGAAGAAGAGGAAGAACGTCGAGGTCCTGTGGCTCGCTGCCTCCGTAAGATAACCTCTGACTTTTAACCTTTGACTTCATATCTTAGCTGAAGGAGTGCAAAGGACTGACTCTCTCTCTGTGTCTGTCTCTCTGTCTCTCTGTCTCTCGCTCTCTCTGTCTCTCTCTCTCTCTCTGTCTCTCTCTCTGTCTCTCTCTCTCTCTGTCTCTCTCTCTCTCTCTGTCTCTCTCTTTGTCTCTCTCTCTCTTTGTCTCTCTGTCTCTCTCTCTCTGTGTCTGTCTCTCTGTCTCTCTGTCTCTCGCTCTCTCTGTCTCTCTCTCTCTCTCTGTCTCTCTCTTTGTCTCTCTCTCTCTCTGTCTCTCTCTCTCTTTGTCTCTCTGTCTCTCTCTTTGTCTCTCTCTCTCTTTGTCTCTCTCTCTCTGTCTCTCTCTCTCTCTCTCTGTCTCTCTCTTTGTCTCTCTCTCTCCGTGTCTCTCTATCTCTCGTGTGTGTGTGTGTAGGTGTGTAGGAGGTTGAATGGTGTCAGGTTGACCAGCTGTAAGAGTGCCAAAGACAGGACCTCCATGTCTGTGACTTTAGAACAGTGTATGTTGCTAAGAGACGAACACACACTCAGCAAGGAGCACTTTAACAGAGCACTGGACTGCATGAGGAGGTAGGGGCGTAAGGGTGTGTGTGTGTGTGTGTGTGTGTGTGTGTGTGTGTGTGTGTGTGTGTGTGTGTGTGTGTGTGTGTGTGTGTGTGTGTCAGTCATGTTTTGTGAATTACCTTTCCACACTCACGGCCCTTCACCATCATACAAGCTACCCATTGGCCCCTCTCCTCCTCTCCTCCTCCCCTCCCCCCTCATCTTCTCTCCTCCCCCTTCTCCACCTCAGCCCTCCTCTCCTCCTCCCCATCCTCCTCTCCTCCCCCCTCCTCTCGTCCCGCCTCCTCTTCTCCTCTCCAACCCTCCTCTTTTCCACCTCAACCCTCCTCTCCTCGTCCCCCTTCCACTTCTCCTCCCCTTCTCCTCAACCCTCCTCTCCTCCCCCCCTCCTTTCCTCCCTTCTCCTCCCCCCTCCTCTCTTCTCCTCTCCAACCCTCCTCTTCTCCACCTCAACCCTCCTCTCCTCCTCCCCTCCCTCTCCCACTTCTCCTCTCTTCTCCTCAACCCTCCTCTCCTCTCCTTTCCATTTGTAGTTTCTGTCAGGTTCTTTCAGACCAAACTGCTTTACTGACTGGCTTTCTGTTTTAGTTTCTCTACATCTAACCTCTCTTCTTCTCTCCTTCTCATCTGCTCTCTCTTCTTCTCTCTTTCTCATCTGCTCCCTCTTCTTCTCTTCTCATCTGCTCCCTCTTCTTCTCTCCTTCTCATCTGCTCCCTCTTCTTCTCTCCTTCTCATCTGCTCCCTCTTCTTCTCTCCTTCTCATCTGCTCCCTCTTCTTCTCTCCTTCTCATCTGCTCCCTCTTCTTCTCTCCTTCTCATCTGCTCCCTCTTCTTCTCTCCTTCTCATCTGCTCCCTCTTCTCTCTTTCTCATCTGCTCCCTCTTCTTCTCTCCTTCTTATCTGCTCCCTCTTCTTCTCTCCTTCTCATCTGCTCCCTCTTCTTCGCTGCTTCTTATCTGCTCCCTCTTCTTCTCTCCTTCCTTTTTCTGCTCCCTCTCCATCCTACTTCTCTTATCGTCTCTCTTGTTGCTTTAAAAAAAATGTGATTTTACTTTTCTTGCTTTCTCCTTCTTCTCCCCCCCACTTCCCCTCCCCCAGCTCTCGTCTCCAGCAGGGCCAGATAGTGGGTTGTTGGGACCCAGAGAGAGGAGCTGGGTCGTGGTCTGGGTTTAGGGGGGAACAGAAGACTCCAGCAGCACCTGGCAGACACTTCTACCCAGTAGCTCTTCTCCTGATCACCTCACATCTGCTAGTGGTCTGGCTCATACTGAGTATGGTAGTTGTAACTGGGAAATAGCAATAAAATACTGACTATGGTAGTTGTAACTGGGAAATAGCAATAAAATACTGACTATGGTAGTTGTAAGTGGGAAATAGCAATAAAATACTAACTATGGTAGTTGTAACTGGGAAATAGCAATAAAATACTGACTATGGTAGTTGTAACTGGGAAATAGGAATAAAATACTGACTATGGTAGTTGTAACTGGGAAATAGCAATAAAATACTGACTATGGTAGTTGTAACTGGGAAATAGCAATAAAATACTGACTATGGTAGTTGTAACTGGGAAATAGCAATAAAATACTGACTATGGTAGTTGTAACTGGGAAATAGCAATAAAATACTGACTATGGTAGTTCTTTAAAAAAAAAAGTCAGTTAATTAAGAACAAATTGTTATTTACAATGACGGCCTACCGGGGAACAGTGGGTTAACTGCCTTGTTCAGGGGCAGAACGACTTGTCAGCTCGATCCAGCAACCTTCCGGTTATCGGCCCAACACTCTAACCACGAGGCTACCAGCCGGTTCTAATGGGGCAATGCCAATAAAATACAACTATTGTAATACCAATAAATACATATACAATGGTACCACTTACAGAGTTCTGCTTTTTCTGCTTTCTACTCTCTCTCTCTCTCTTGGTTCTCTCTGCTTTCTACTCTCTCTCTCTCTCTTGGTTCTGCTTTCTACTCTCTCTCTCTCTCTCTCTCTCTCTCTCTCTCTCTCTCTCTCTCTGTGGTTGTGTACATGTAAGTGTGATTGTGTACATGTAAGTGTGATTGTGTACATGTAAGTGTGATTGTGTACACGTATTTGTGATTGTGTACATGTATGTGTGATTGTGTACTCTATTTTCAGCCCCCCAGACAGTGATGCACGTCAACTATTGAAAGTCTTTGTGTTTCATCCCCTGAAATCCATTGTTCCGTTCATTCATCCTGTCGTGTGTGTGCGTGCGTGCGTCTCTAGGGAGGGCTGTAGGATGGAGAACGTTGAGAAGAACATCAGAAGCAGGAAGTATGCTTTCAACAGCATCCAGCTGAAGGCCTTCCCCAAACCCTACCGCCCTCCGGAGGGCACCTACGGGAAAGCAGACACTTAGGAGGAGGACGAGAGAGAAGGGTGGAATGAATGAGGGATGAATGAAGAACGGATGGATGGAGAACTATAGAGGGATAGAAGGATGAAGAGACTGGAAAATAGACACTTAGGATAACATGGAGGGAAGTGTTGTTTTTTTTTTTTAAATGACTGTCTTCCAATAATGTATGTTTGATTCTGTAAATATTGAGTTTGACAAAATAATGAAAACATTTTTAAAAGCTCAAGTGTTTTCCACACGTTTTCCCACAACATGAAGTAATTTTGATAGTAGCCTCTACTATCTCTAGTTGGGATGCGAGGAAGTCCATATTATGGTGCAACAACACGTCAGACCACTAGATGGCGCTACTCGTGTAGCGCAGCCATACCGGCTGAAACTCTGTCTCCTTCCAGAAAGTGGCGTTTTCTCATTGTCTCAATGAGAGTGGAATATTGTCAAACAAAACATTGAATGGCTTATTTGTCAAGTGATGTTTAATTTGATCGAATATAAGTTTCGTAATGCTTAAGTTGTTATGAAATGTACTGATTTAAAAGTAGGACACGTGACATCCCGGCAACTTTGAGGGGGAAAAAAACACTTTTATAACGGAGTTGTTTTGAAATGGCTATGCATATTCATGACATGAGGCTACTAGTATAGCATCTCTCTGGAAAGATGAGATTCTCACGATTATCACTCTCTCCATTTTTGCTTGACCTCACAAATATCACGGGACTCGTCTGAAGGTAACCTGGTACCAGGCTGGAAAAATGAATGGAAATTAATGGGGCAGAGGATATCTACAGTGCATTCGGAAAGAATTCAGACCCCTTCACTTTTCCCACATTTTGTTACGTTACAGACTTATTCTAAAATTGATTAAATACAACAAAAAAATCCTCAGTAATCTACACACAATCCACCATAATGACAAAACAAAAACAAAATTTGTAGAAATGTATGCAAATGTATTAAAAATAAAAACGGAAATATCACATTTACATAAGTATTCAGACCCTTTACTCAGTACTTTGTTGAAGCACCTTTGGCAGCGATTACAGCCTTGAGTCTTCTTGGATATGATGCTACAAGCTTGGCACACCTGTATTTGAGGAGTTTCTCCCATTCTTCTCTGCAGATCCTCTCAAGCTCTGTCAGGTTGGATGGGGAGCGTCGCTGCACAGCTATTTTCAGGTCTCTCCAGAGATGTTCGATCGGGTTCATGTCCGGGCTCTGGCTGGGCCACTCAAGGACATTCAGAGACTTGTCCCGAAGCCATTCCTACATTGTCTTAGCTGTGTGCTTTGGGTCGTTGTCCTGTTGGAAGGTGAACCTTCATCCCAGTCTGAGGTCCTGAGAGCTCTGGAGCAGGTTTTCATCAAGGATCTCTCTCTGTACTTCCCCACAGCATGATGCTGCCACCACCATGCTTCAATGTATAGATGGTGCCAGGTTTCATCCAGGCATGACGCTTGGCATTCAGGCCAAAGAGTTAAATCTTCATTTCATCAGACCAGAGAATCATGTTTTCATGGTCTGAGTCCTTTAGGTGCCTTTTGGCAAACTCCAAGCGGGCTGTCATGTGCCTTTTACTGAGGAGTGGCTTCCGTCTGGTCACTCTACCATAAAGGCCTGATTGGTGGAGTGCTGCAGAGATGGTTGTCCTTCTGGAAGGTTCTCTCATCTCCACAGAGGAACTCTGGAGCTCTGTCAGTGACCATCAGGTTCTTGGTCACCTCCCTGACCAAGGCCCTTCTCCCCCGATTGCTCAGTTTGGCCGGGCGGCCAGCTCTAGGAAGAGTCTTGGTGGTTCCAAACTTCTTCCATTTAAGAATAATGGAGACCACTGTGATCTTGGGGACCTTCAATGCTGCGGAAATGTTTTGGTTCACTTCCCCAGATCTCGGAGCTCCACGGACAGTTCCTTCGACCTCATGGCTTGGTTTTTGCTCTGCACTGTCAACTGTGGGACCTTATATAGACAGGTGTGTGCCTCTCCAAATCATGTCCAATCAATTTAATTTACCACAGGTGGAACTCTAATCAAGTTGTTGAAACATCTCAAGGATGATCAATGGAAACAGGATGCACCTGAGCTCAATTTCGAGTCTCATAGCAAAGAGTCTGAAAACTTATGTAAATAAGGTACTTCTGTTTTTTATTTTGAATAAATTTGCGCAAAAAAATGTGAATGTTCTGAATATTGTACGAATGCATTGTATGTGTAGCCCACGTGTAAAAAAAGTATATAAAATAATTAATGAATTAATAAAAATTATAAATAATAAAATAATATTAAAAAGTGTAATAAAAGTCTACACCCCCTTGAACTTTTTTTCACATTTTGTTGCAAAGTGGGAAACAGATCAGATGTATTTATTTAGAATAGATTTCATTAGTAATGTTTTGATCTACACCGAAAATACTCTAAAATGTCAAAGTGAAAAGAAAATTCTACAAATTGTTACAAATTAATAAAAACGTGACTAAAATATCTGTTGTTACACCGTGTTCTGTGTTCACCCCCCTTTTTGTTTACATGAGTTCAGAAGTAAAATACATTACGTAATCAGGGGTTGCCATGACAACCTCTTCCTCTGTCCTCCCCCCCTTCCCCACCCATACATCTGTAAGGTCCCTCAGTCCAAGTATTGAATTTCAAGCACAGATTCAACTACAAAGACCAGGGAGCTCTTTTTTTTCCGAAAGCCTCATAAAAGAAGGGCAGTGATTGGTAGATGGGTAACAATAACAAATCAGTCATTGAATATCTCTTTTAAGCGTGGTGATTGTATTAAACCACCCAGACATATCAAAGATGCAGTCGCCCTGCGGTCATCCTTGAGCTGCAGCACAGGAAGGGAACTGCTTAGGGATGTCTCCATGAGGGCATTGGTGATTTTAGAACAGCCATTGAGTTAAATGGCTGTACTGGGAGAAAACTAAGGATGGATCAACAACATTGTAGTGACTCCACAATACTAACCTAAATGACAGAGTGAAAATAATACAATTATACAGAAGGAACATATTCCAACACATGCGTATGTATGCAACAAGGCACTAAAGTAATATTGAAAAAATAAAACTGCAAAGAAATTGACTTTTTGGCATAAATACAAAGCCGTCTGTTTGGGACAAATCCAACACATCACTGAGTAGCTGCCTCTTTATTTTCAAGTATGGCGGTGGCTGCATCATGTTATGGGTATGCTGGGGAGTTTTTCAGGATGAAAAGAGATGGGATGGAGCTGAGCACAGGCAAATTCCCCCAAAAAACTGCTTCAGTCTGCTTTCCACCAGACACTGGGAGGGGGATGGGGTCGAATACTTCTCTAAGCAAGGTATATTACGGTTTTATTTTTCATTCATCTTTTATTTATTTTTATGTTAGAATTTTTGACAATGACAATTAAATTCTATTTTAATCCCACTTTGTCATACCATAAAATGTGTAGACTTTCTATATGGAATGTTACTGTTTCACTGTCCAGACAGCATCAGATACATGGTCTACACATACTGAGACAGCATCAGATACATGGTCTACACATACTGAGACAGCATCAGATACATGGTCTACACATACTGAGACAGAGAGGTGCTGTTTCACTGTCCAACCAGCATCAGATACATGGTCTACACATACTGAGACAGAGAGGTGCTGTTTCACTGTCCAGACAGCATCAGATACATGGTCTACACATACTGAGACAGAGAGGTGCTGTTTCACTGTCCAGACAGCATCAGATACATGGTCTACACATACTGAGACAGAGAGGTCCTGTTTCACTGTCCAGACAGCATCAGATACATGGTCTACACATACTGAGACAGAGAGGTGCTGTTTCACTGTCCAGACAGCATCAGATACATGGTCTACACATACTGAGACAGAGAGGTGCTGTTTCACTGTCCAGACAGCATCAGATACATGGTCTACACATACTGAGACAGAGAGGTGCTGTTTCACTGTCCAGACAGCATCAGATACATGGTCTACACATACTGAGACAGAGAGGTGCTGTTTCACTGTCCAGACAGCATCAGATACATGGTCTACACATACTGAGACAGAGAGGTGCTGTTTCACTGTCCAGACAGCATCAGATACATGGTCTACACATACTGAGACAGAGAGGTGCTGTTTCACTGTCCAGACAGCATCAGATACATGGTCTACACATACTGAGACAGAGAGGTGCTGTTTCACTGTCCAGACAGCATCAGATACATGGTCTACACATACTGAGACAGAGAGGTGCTGTTTCACTGTCCAGACAGCATCAGCTACATGGTCTACACATACTGAGACAGAGAGGAGCTGTTTCACTGTCCAGACAGCATCAGATACATGGTCTACACATAGTGAGACAGAGAGGTGCTGTTTCACTGTCCAGACAGCATCAGATACATGGTCTACACATACGGAGACAGAGGGGTGCTGTTTCACTGTCCAGACAGCACCAGATACATGGTCTACACATACTGAGACAGAGAGGTGCTGTTTCACTGTCCAGACAGCACCAGATACATGGTCTACACATACTGAGACAGAGAGGTGCTGTTTCACTGTCCAGACAGCACCAGATACATGGTCTACACATACTGAGACAGAGAGGCGCTGTTTCACTGTACAGACAGCATCAGATACATGGTCTACACATACTGAGACAGAGAGGTGCTGTTTCACTGTCCAGACAGCATCAGCTACATGGTCTACACATACTGAGACAGAGAGGAGCTGTTTCACTGTCCAGACAGCATCAGATACATGGTCTACACATACTGAGACAGAGAGGTGCTGTTTCACTGTCCAGACAGCATCAGATACATGGTCTACACATACTGAGACAGAGAGGTGCTGTTTCACTGTCCAGACAGCATCAGATACATGGTCTACACATACTGAGACAGAGAGGTGCTGTTTCACTGTCCAGACAGCATCAGATACCTGGTCTACACATACTGAGACAGAGAGGTGCTGTTTCACTGTCCAGACAGCATCAGATACATGGTCTACACATACTGAGACAGAGAGGAGCTGTTTCACTGTCCAGACAGCATCAGATACATGGTCTACACATACTGAGAAAGAGAGGTGCTGTTTCACTGTCCAGACAGCATCAGATACATGGTCTACACATACTGAGACAGAGAGGTGCTGTTTCACTGTCCAGACAGCATCAGATACATGGTCTACACATACTGAGACAGAGAGGTGCTGTTTCACTGTCCAGACAGCATCAGATACATGGTCTACACATACTGAGACAGAGAGGAGCTGTTTCACTGTCTAGACAGCATCAGATACATGGTCTACACATACTGAGACAGAGAGGTGGTGTTTTACTGTCCAGACAGCATCAGATACATGGTCTACACATACTGAGACAGAGAGGAGCTGTTTCACTGTCCAGACAGCATCAGATACATGGTCTACACATACTGAGACAGAGAGGAGCTGTTTCGCTGTCCAGACAGCATCTGAAATACTTATTTTCCACCATAATTTGCAAATAAATTCATTAAAAATCCTACAATGTGATTTTGTGGATTTTTTTTCTAATTTTGTCTGTCATAGTTGAAGTATACCTATGATGAAAATTACAGGCCTCTAAGGTCTTATTCAACTGGCTGTGTCCCACCCTTCATCTTGGAAAAATAGCCTCCTCTCTTCTGTGCCTTCCTGTCGTTCTCCCCTCCCCAAATTTCCTCTGTACTTGAAATAAATGGCTGCCCTAAGTATCTCTATTCCACTGCTCCTGCCATTTATCCACCATCACTGTCCATATCAGGCTATTTGCCTCTGCTTTGCTCATTGATACTACCACATCAACATCCCCACTACTTAGTGCTTGTTAACCCAGTACATCAACATCCCCACTACTTAGTGCTTGTTTAGTCAGTACATCAACATCCCCACTACTTAGTGCTTGTTTAGCCAGTACATCAACATCCCCACTACTTAGTGCTTGTTTAGCCAGTACATCAACATCCCCACTACTTAGTGCTTGTTTACCCAGTACATCAACATCCCCACTACTTAGTGCTTGTTTAGCCAGTACATCAACATCCCCACTACTTAGTGCTTGTTTAGCCAGTACATCAACATCCCCACTACTAAGTGCTTGTTTAGCCAGTACATCAACATCCCCACTACTTAGTGCTTGTTTAGCCAGTACATCAACATCCCCACTACTTAGTGCTTGTTTAGCCAGTACATCCACATCCCCACTACTTAGTGCTTGTTAACCCAGTACATCAACATCCCCACTACTTAGTGCTTGTTAACCCAGTACATCAACATCCCCACTACTAAGTGCTTGTTTACCCAGTACATCAACATCCCCACTACTAAGTGCTTGTTTAGTCAGTACATCAACATCCCCACTACTTAGTGCTTGTTTAGCCAGTACATCAACATCCCCACTACTTAGTGCTTGTTAACCCAGTACATCAACATCCCCACTACTTAGTGCTTGTTTAGCCAGTACATCAACATCCCCACTACTTAGTGCTTGTTTAGCCGGTACATCAACATCCCCACTACTTAGTGCTTGTTTAGCCGGTACATCAACATCCCCACTACTTAGTGCTTGTTTAGTCAGTACATCAACATCCCCCACTACTTAGTGCTTGTTTAGCCAGTACATCAACATCCCCACTACTTAGTGCTTGTTTAGTCAGTACATCAACATCCCCACTACTAAGTGCTTGTTTAGCCAGTACATCAACATCCCCACTACTTAGTGCTTGTTTAGTCAGTACATCAACATCCCCACTACTAAGTGCTTGTTTAGTCAGTACATCAACATCCCCACTACTTAGTGCTTGTTTAGCCAGTACATCAACATCCCCACTACTTAGTGCTTGTTTAGTCAGTACATCAACATCTCCACTACTTAGTGCTTGTTTAGTCAGTACATCAACATCCCCACTACTAAGTGCTTGTTTAGTCAGTACATCAACATCCCCACTACTTAGTGCTTGTTTAGTCAGTACATCAACATCCCCACTACTTAGTGCTTGTTTAGTCAGTACATCAACATCCCCACTACTAAGTGCTTGTTTAGCCAGTACATCAACATCCCCACTACTTAGTGCTTGTTTAGCCAGTACATCAACATCCCCACTACTTAGTGCTTGTTTAGCCAGTACATCAACATCCCCACTACTTAGTGCTTGTTTAGCCAGTACATCAACATCCCCACTACTTAGTGCTTGTTTAGCCAGTACATCAACATCCCCCACTACTAAGTGCTTGTTTAGCCAGTACATCAACATCCCCACTACTAAGTGCTTGTTTAGCCAGTACATCAACATCCCCACTACTTAGTGCTTGTTTAGTCAGTACATCAACATCCCCACTACTTAGTGCTTGTTTAGTCAGTACATCAACATCCCACTACTTAGTGCTTGTTTAGTCAGTACATCAACATCCCACTACTTAGTGCTTGTTAACCCAGTACATCAACATCCACACTACTTAGTGCTTGTTTAGTCAGTACATCAACATCCCACTACTTAGTGCTTGTTTAGTCAGTACATCAACATCCCACTACTTAGTGCTTGTTAACCCAGTACATCAACATCCCCACTACTTAGTGCTTGTTTAGTCAGTACATCAACATCCCCACTACTTAGTGCTTGTTTAGTCAGTACATCAACATCCCCACTACTAAGTGCTTGTTTAGCCAGTACATCAACATCCCCACTACTTAGTGCTTGTTTAGCCAGTACATCAACATCCCCACTACTTAGTGCTTGTTTAGCCAGTACATCAACATCCCCACTACTTAGTGCTTGTTCAGCCAGTACATCAACATCCCCACTACTAAGTGCTTGTTTAGCCAGTACATCAACATCCCCCACTACTAAGTGCTTGTTTAGCCAGTACATCAACATCCCCACTACTTAGTGCTTGTTTAGCCAGTACATCAACATCCCCACTACTAAGTGCTTGTTTAGCCAGTACATCAACATCCCCACTACTTAGTGCTTGTTTAGCCAGTGCATCAACATCCCCACTACTTAGTGCTTGTTTAGCCAGTACATCAACATCCCCACTACTTAGTGCTTGTTTAGTCAGTACATCAACATCCCCACTACTTAGTGCTTGTTTAGTCAGTACATCAACATCCCCACTACTTAGTGCTTGTTTAGCCAGTACATCAACATCCCCACTACTTAGTGCTTGTTTAGCCAGTACATCAACATCCCCACTACTTAGTGCTTGTTTAGCCAGTACATCAACATCCCCACTACTAAGTGCTTGTTAACCCAGTACATCAACATCCCCACTACTTAGTGCTTGTTAACCCAGTACATCAACATCCCCACTACTTAGTGCTTGTTTAGCCAGTACATCAACATCCCACTACTTAGTGCTTGTTTAGCCAGTACATCAACATCCCCACTACTAAGTGCTTGTTTAGCCAGTACATCAACATCCCACTACTTAGTGCTTGTTTAGCCAGTACATCAACATCCCCACTACTAAGTGCTTGTTTAGTCAGTACATCAACATCCCCACTACTTAGTGCTTGTTAACCCAGTACATCAACATCCCCACTACTTAGTGCTTGTTAACCGAGTACATCAACATCCCCACTACTTAGTGCTTGTTTAGCCAGTACATCAACATCCCCACTACTTAGTGCTTGTTAACCGAGTACATCAACATCCCCACTACTTAGTGCTTGTTCAGCCAGTACATCAACATCCCCACTACTTAGTGCTTGTTTAGCCAGTACATCAACATCCCCACTACTTAGTGCTTGTTTAGCCAGTACATCAACATCCCCACTACTTAGTACTTGTTTAGCCAGTACATCAACATCCCCACTACTTAGTGCTTGTTTAGTCAGTACATCAACATCCCCACTACTTAGTGCTTGTTTAGCCAGTACATCAACATCCCACTACTTAGTGCTTGTTTAGTCAGTACATCAACATCCCCACTACTTAGTGCTTGTTAACCCAGTACATCAACATCCCCACTACTTAGTGCTTGTTTAGCCAGTACATCAACATCCCCACTACTTAGTACTTGTTTAGCCAGTACATCAACATCCCCACTACTTAGTGCTTGTTTAGTCAGTACATCAACATCCCCACTACTTAGTGCTTGTTTAGCCAGTACATCAACATCCCACTACTTAGTGCTTGTTTAGTCAGTACATCAACATCCCCACTACTTAGTGCTTGTTAACCCAGTACATCAACATCCCCACTACTTAGTGCTTGTTTAGCCAGTACATCAACATCCCCCACTACTTAGTGCTTGTTTAGCCGGTACATCAACATCCCCACTACTTAGTGCTTGTTTAGCCGGTACATCAACATCCCCACTACTTAGTGCTTGTTAACCCAGTACATCAACATCCCCACTACTTAGTGCTTGTTTAGCCAGTACATCAACATCCCCACTACTTAGTGCTTGTTTAGCCGGTACATCAACATCCCCACTACTTAGTGCTTGTTTAGCCGGTACATCAACATCCCCACTACTTAGTGCTTGTTTAGTCAGTACATCAACATCCCCCACTACTTAGTGCTTGTTTAGCCAGTACATCAACATCCCCACTACTTAGTGCTTGTTTAGTCAGTACATCAACATCCCCACTACTAAGTGCTTGTTTAGCCAGTACATCAACATCCCCACTACTTAGTGCTTGTTTAGTCAGTACATCAACATCCCCACTACTAAGTGCTTGTTTAGTCAGTACATCAACATCCCCACTACTTAGTGCTTGTTTAGCCAGTACATCAACATCCCCACTACTTAGTGCTTGTTTAGTCAGTACATCAACATCTCCACTACTTAGTGCTTGTTTAGTCAGTACATCAACATCCCCACTACTAAGTGCTTGTTTAGTCAGTACATCAACATCCCCACTACTTAGTGCTTGTTTAGTCAGTACATCAACATCCCCACTACTTAGTGCTTGTTTAGTCAGTACATCAACATCCCCACTACTAAGTGCTTGTTTAGCCAGTACATCAACATCCCCACTACCTAGTGCTTGTTTAGCCAGTACATCAACATCCCCACTACTTAGTGCTTGTTTAGCCAGTACATCAACATCCCCACTACTTAGTGCTTGTTTAGCCAGTACATCAACATCCCCACTACTTAGTGCTTGTTTAGCCAGTACATCAACATCCCCCACTACTAAGTGCTTGTTTAGCCAGTACATCAACATCCCCACTACTAAGTGCTTGTTTAGCCAGTACATCAACATCCCCACTACTTAGTGCTTGTTTAGTCAGTACATCAACATCCCCACTACTTAGTGCTTGTTTAGTCAGTACATCAACATCCCACTACTTAGTGCTTGTTTAGTCAGTACATCAACATCCCACTACTTAGTGCTTGTTAACCCAGTACATCAACATCCACACTACTTAGTGCTTGTTTAGTCAGTACATCAACATCCCACTACTTAGTGCTTGTTTAGTCAGTACATCAACATCCCACTACTTAGTGCTTGTTAACCCAGTACATCAACATCCCCACTACTTAGTGCTTGTTTAGTCAGTACATCAACATCCCCACTACTTAGTGCTTGTTTAGTCAGTACATCAACATCCCCACTACTAAGTGCTTGTTTAGCCAGTACATCAACATCCCCACTACTTAGTGCTTGTTTAGCCAGTACATCAACATCCCCACTACTTAGTGCTTGTTTAGCCAGTACATCAACATCCCCACTACTTAGGGCTTGTTCAGCCAGTACATCAACATCCCCACTACTAAGTGCTTGTTTAGCCAGTACATCAACATCCCCCACTACTAAGTGCTTGTTTAGCCAGTACATCAACATCCCCACTACTTAGTGCTTGTTTAGCCAGTACATCAACATCCCCACTACTAAGTGCTTGTTTAGCCAGTACATCAACATCCCCACTACTTAGTGCTTGTTTAGCCAGTACATCAACATCCCCACTACTTAGTGCTTGTTTAGCCAGTACATCAACATCCCCACTACTTAGTGCTTGTTTAGTCAGTACATCAACATCCCCACTACTTAGTGCTTGTTTAGTCAGTACATCAACATCCCCACTACTTAGTGCTTGTTTAGTCAGTACATCAACATCCCCACTACTTAGTGCTTGTTTAGCCAGTACATCAACATCCCCACTACTTAGTGCTTGTTTAGCCAGTACATCAACATCCCCACTACTTAGTGCTTGTTTAGCCAGTACATCAACATCCCCACTACTAAGTGCTTGTTAACCCAGTACATCAACATCCCCACTACTTAGTGCTTGTTAACCCAGTACATCAACATCCCCACTACTTAGTGCTTGTTTAGCCAGTACATCAACATCCCCACTACTAAGTGCTTGTTTAGCCAGTACATCAACATCCCACTACTTAGTGCTTGTTTAGCCAGTACATCAACATCCCCACTACTAAGTGCTTGTTTAGTCAGTACATCAACATCCCCACTACTTAGTGCTTGTTAACCCAGTACATCAACATCCCCACTACTTAGTGCTTGTTAACCGAGTACATCAACATCCCCACTACTTAGTGCTTGTTCAGCCAGTACATCAACATCCCCACTACTTAGTGCTTGTTAACCGAGTACATCAACATCCCCACTACTTAGTGCTTGTTCAGCCAGTACATCAACATCCCCACTACTTAGTGCTTGTTTAGCCAGTACATCAACATCCCCACTACTTAGTGCTTGTTTAGTCAGTACATCAACACCCCCACTACTTAGTGCTTGTTTAGCCAGTACATCAACATCCCCACTACTTAGTGCTTGTTTAGCCAGTACATCAACATCCCCACTACTTAGTGCTTGTTTAGTCAGTACATCAACATCCCCACTACTTAGTGCTTGTTTAGCCAGTACATCAACATCCCCACTACTTAGTGCTTGTTTAGCCAGTACATCAACATCCCCACTACTTAGTGCTTGTTTAGCCAGTACATCAACATCCCCACTACTTAGTGCTTGTTTAGTCAGTACATCAACATCCCCACTACTTAGTGCTTGTTTAGTCAGTACATCAACATCCCCACTACTAAGTGCTTGTTTAGCCAGTACATCAACATCCCCACTACTTAGTGCTTGTTTAGCCAGTACATCAACATCCCCACTACTTAGTGCTTGTTTAGTCAGTACATCAACATCCCCACTACTTAGTGCTTGTTTAGTCAGTACATCAACATCCCCACTACTAAGTGCTTGTTTAGTCAGTACATCAACATCCCCACTACTTAGTGCTTGTTTAGCCAGTACATCAACATCCCCACTACTTAGTGCTTGTTTAGCCAGTACATCAACATCCCCACTACTTAGTGCTTGTTTAGCCAGTACATCAACATCCCCACTACTTAGTGCTTGTTTAGTCAGTACATCAACATCCCCACTACTTAGTGCTTGTTAACCCAGTACATCAACATCCCCACTACTTAGTGCTTGTTTAGTCAGTACATCAACATCCCCCACTACTAAGTGCTTGTTTAGCCAGTACATCAACATCCCACTACTTAGTGCTTGTTCAGCCAGTACATCAACATCCCCACTACTTAGTGCTTGTTTAGCCAGTACATCAACATCCCCACTACTTAGTGCTTGTTTAGCCAGTACATCAACATCCCCCACTACTAAGTGCTTGTTTAGCCAGTACATCAACATCCCCACTACTTAGTGCTTGTTTAGCCAGTACATCAACATCCCCACTACTAAGTGCTTGTTTAGCCAGTACATCAACATCCCCACTACTTAGTGCTTGTTTAGCCAGTACATCAACATCCCCCAATACTAAGTGCTTGTTTAGTCAGTACATCAACATCCCCACTACTTAGTGCTTGTTTAGCCAGTACATCAACATCCCCACTACTTAGTGCTTGTTTAGCCAGTACATCAACATCCCCACTACTTAGTGCTTGTTTAGTCAGTACATCAACATCCCCACTACTTAGTGCTTGTTTAGCCAGTACATCAACATCCCCACTACTTAGTGCTTGTTTAGCCAGTACATCAACATCCCCACTACTTAGTGCTTGTTTAGCCAGTACATCAACATCCCCACTACTTAGTGCTTGTTTAGTCAGTACATCAACATCCCCACTACTTAGTGCTTGTTTAGTCAGTACATCAACATCCCCACTACTAAGTGCTTGTTTAGTCAGTACATCAACATCCCCACTACTTAGTGCTTGTTTAGTCAGTACATCAACATCCCCACTACTTAGTGCTTGTTTAGTCAGTACATCAACATCCCCACTACTTAGTGCTTGTTTAGTCAGTACATCAACATCCCCACTACTAAGTGCTTGTTTAGTCAGTACATCAACATCCCCACTACTTAGTGCTTGTTTAGCCAGTACATCAACATCCCCACTACTTAGTGCTTGTTTAGCCAGTACATCAACATCCCCACTACTTAGTGCTTGTTTAGCCAGTACATCAACATCCCCACTACTTAGTGCTTGTTTAGTCAGTACATCAACATCCCCACTACTTAGTGCTTGTTTAGTCAGTACATCAACATCCCCACTACTAAGTGCTTGTTTAGTCAGTACATCAACATCCCCACTACTTAGTGCTTGTTTAGCCAGTACATCAACATCCCCACTACTTAGTGCTTGTTTAGCCAGTACATCAACATCCCCACTACTTAGTGCTTGTTTAGCCAGTACATCAACATCCCCACTACTTAGTGCTTGTTTAGTCAGTACATCAACATCCCCACTACTTAGTGCTTGTTAACCCAGTACATCAACATCCCCACTACTTAGTGCTTGTTTAGTCAGTACATCAACATCCCCCACTACTAAGTGCTTGTTTAGCCAGTACATCAACATCCCACTACTTAGTGCTTGTTCAGCCAGTACATCAACATCCCCACTACTTAGTGCTTGTTTAGCCAGTACATCAACATCCCCACTACTTAGTGCTTGTTTAGCCAGTACATCAACATCCCCCACTACTAAGTGCTTGTTTAGCCAGTACATCAACATCCCCACTACTTAGTGCTTGTTTAGCCAGTACATCAACATCCCCACTACTAAGTGCTTGTTTAGCCAGTACATCAACATCCCCACTACTTAGTGCTTGTTTAGCCAGTACATCAACATCCCCCACTACTAAGTGCTTGTTTAGTCAGTACATCAACATCCCCACTACTTAGTGCTTGTTTAGCCAGTACATCAACATCCCCACTACTTAGTGCTTGTTTAGCCAGTACATCAACATCCCCACTACTTAGTGCTTGTTTAGTCAGTACATCAACATCCCCACTACTTAGTGCTTGTTTAGCCAGTACATCAACATCCCCACTACTTAGTGCTTGTTTAGCCAGTACATCAACATCCCCACTACTTAGTGCTTGTTTAGCCAGTACATCAACATCCCCACTACTTAGTGCTTGTTTAGTCAGTACATCAACATCCCCACTACTTAGTGCTTGTTTAGTCAGTACATCAACATCCCCACTACTAAGTGCTTGTTTAGTCAGTACATCAACATCCCCACTACTTAGTGCTTGTTTAGTCAGTACATCAACATCCCCACTACTTAGTGCTTGTTTAGTCAGTACATCAACATCCCCACTACTTAGTGCTTGTTTAGTCAGTACATCAACATCCCCACTACTAAGTGCTTGTTTAGTCAGTACATCAACATCCCCACTACTTAGTGCTTGTTTAGCCAGTACATCAACATCCCCACTACTTAGTGCTTGTTTAGCCAGTACATCAACATCCCCACTACTTAGTGCTTGTTTAGCCAGTACATCAACATCCCCACTACTTAGTGCTTGTTTAGTCAGTACATCAACATCCCCACTACTTAGTGCTTGTTAACCCAGTACATCAACATCCCCACTACTTAGTGCTTGTTTAGTCAGTACATCAACATCCCCCACTACTAAGTGCTTGTTTAGCCAGTACATCAACATCCCACTACTTAGTGCTTGTTCAGCCAGTACATCAACATCCCCACTACTTAGTGCTTGTTTAGCCAGTACATCAACATCCCCACTACTTAGTGCTTGTTTAGTCAGTACATCAACATCCCCACTACTTAGTGCTTGTTTAGCCAGTACATCAACATCCCCACTACTTAGTGCTTGTTTAGCCAGTACATCAACATCCCCACTACTTAGTGCTTGTTTAGTCAGTACATCAACATCCCCACTACTTAGTGCTTGTTTAGCCAGTACATCAACATCCCCACTACTTAGTGCTTGTTTAGCCAGTACATCAACATCCCCACTACTTAGTGCTTGTTAACCCAGTACATCAACATCCACACTACTTAGTGCTTGTTTAGTCAGTACATCAACATCCCACTACTTAGTGCTTGTTTAGTCAGTACATCAACATCCCACTACTTAGTGCTTGTTAACCCAGTACATCAACATCCCCACTACTTAGTGCTTGTTTAGTCAGTACATCAACATCCCCACTACTTAGTGCTTGTTTAGTCAGTACATCAACATCCCCACTACTAAGTGCTTGTTTAGCCAGTACATCAACATCCCCACTACTTAGTGCTTGTTTAGCCAGTACATCAACATCCCCACTACTTAGTGCTTGTTTAGCCAGTACATCAACATCCCCACTACTTAGTGCTTGTTCAGCCAGTACATCAACATCCCCACTACTAAGTGCTTGTTTAGCCAGTACATCAACATCCCCCACTACTAAGTGCTTGTTTAGCCAGTACATCAACATCCCCACTACTTAGTGCTTGTTTAGCCAGTACATCAACATCCCCACTACTAAGTGCTTGTTTAGCCAGTACATCAACATCCCCACTACTTAGTGCTTGTTTAGCCAGTACATCAACATCCCCACTACTTAGTGCTTGTTTAGCCAGTACATCAACATCCCCACTACTTAGTGCTTGTTTAGTCAGTACATCAACATCCCCACTACTTAGTGCTTGTTTAGTCAGTACATCAACATCCCCACTACTTAGTGCTTGTTTAGTCAGTACATCAACATCCCCACTACTTAGTGCTTGTTTAGCCAGTACATCAACATCCCCACTACTTAGTGCTTGTTTAGCCAGTACATCAACATCCCCACTACTTAGTGCTTGTTTAGCCAGTACATCAACATCCCCACTACTAAGTGCTTGTTAACCCAGTACATCAACATCCCCACTACTTAGTGCTTGTTAACCCAGTACATCAACATCCCCACTACTTAGTGCTTGTTTAGCCAGTACATCAACATCCCACTACTTAGTGCTTGTTTAGCCAGTACATCAACATCCCCACTACTAAGTGCTTGTTTAGCCAGTACATCAACATCCCACTACTTAGTGCTTGTTTAGCCAGTACATCAACATCCCCACTACTAAGTGCTTGTTTAGTCAGTACATCAACATCCCCACTACTTAGTGCTTGTTAACCCAGTACATCAACATCCCCACTACTTAGTGCTTGTTAACCGAGTACATCAACATCCCCACTACTTAGTGCTTGTTTAGCCAGTACATCAACATCCCCACTACTTAGTGCTTGTTAACCGAGTACATCAACATCCCCACTACTTAGTGCTTGTTCAGCCAGTACATCAACATCCCCACTACTTAGTGCTTGTTTAGCCAGTACATCAACATCCCCACTACTTAGTGCTTGTTTAGTCAGTACATCAACATCCCCACTACTTAGTGCTTGTTTAGCCAGTACATCAACATCCCCACTACTTAGTGCTTGTTTAGCCAGTACATCAACATCCCCACTACTTAGTGCTTGTTTAGTCAGTACATCAACATCCCCACTACTTAGTGCTTGTTTAGCCAGTACATCAACATCCCCACTACTTAGTGCTTGTTTAGCCAGTACATCAACATCCCCACTACTTGGTGCTTGTTTAGCCAGTACATCAACATCCCCACTACTTAGTGCTTGTTTAGTCAGTACATCAACATCCCCACTACTTAGTGCTTGTTTAGTCAGTACATCAACATCCCCACTACTAAGTGCTTGTTTAGTCAGTACATCAACATCCCCACTACTTAGTGCTTGTTTAGCCAGTACATCAACATCCCCACTACTTAGTGCTTGTTTAGTCAGTACATCAACATCCCCACTACTTAGTGCTTGTTTAGTCAGTACATCAACATCCCCACTACTAAGTGCTTGTTTAGTCAGTACATCAACATCCCCACTACTTAGTGCTTGTTTAGCCAGTACATCAACATCCCCACTACTTAGTGCTTGTTTAGCCAGTACATCAACATCCCCACTACTTAGTGCTTGTTTAGCCAGTACATCAACATCCCCACTACTTAGTGCTTGTTTAGTCAGTACATCAACATCCCCACTACTTAGTGCTTGTTAACCCAGTACATCAACATCCCCACTACTTAGTGCTTGTTTAGTCAGTACATCAACATCCCCCACTACTAAGTGCTTGTTTAGCCAGTACATCAACATCCCACTACTTAGTGCTTGTTCAGCCAGTACATCAACATCCCCACTACTTAGTGCTTGTTTAGCCAGTACATCAACATCCCCACTACTTAGTGCTTGTTTAGCCAGTACATCAACATCCCCCACTACTAAGTGCTTGTTTAGCCAGTACATCAACATCCCCACTACTTAGTGCTTGTTTAGCCAGTACATCAACATCCCCACTACTAAGTGCTTGTTTAGCCAGTACATCAACATCCCCACTACTTAGTGCTTGTTTAGCCAGTACATCAACATCCCCCACTACTAAGTGCTTGTTTAGTCAGTACATCAACATCCCCACTACTTAGTGCTTGTTTAGCCAGTACATCAACATCCCCACTACTTAGTGCTTGTTTAGCCAGTACATCAACATCCCCACTACTTAGTGCTTGTTTAGTCAGTACATCAACATCCCCACTACTTAGTGCTTGTTTAGCCAGTACATCAACATCCCCACTACTTAGTGCTTGTTTAGCCAGTACATCAACATCCCCACTACTTAGTGCTTGTTTAGCCAGTACATCAACATCCCCACTACTTAGTGCTTGTTTAGTCAGTACATCAACATCCCCACTACTTAGTGCTTGTTTAGTCAGTACATCAACATCCCCACTACTAAGTGCTTGTTTAGTCAGTACATCAACATCCCCACTACTTAGTGCTTGTTTAGCCAGTACATCAACATCCCCACTACTTAGTGCTTGTTTAGTCAGTACATCAACATCCCCACTACTTAGTGCTTGTTTAGTCAGTACATCAACATCCCCACTACTAAGTGCTTGTTTAGTCAGTACATCAACATCCCCACTACTTAGTGCTTGTTTAGCCAGTACATCAACATCCCCACTACTTAGTGCTTGTTTAGCCAGTACATCAACATCCCCACTACTTAGTGCTTGTTTAGCCAGTACATCAACATCCCCACTACTTAGTGCTTGTTTAGTCAGTACATCAACATCCCCACTACTTAGTGCTTGTTAACCCAGTACATCAACATCCCCACTACTTAGTGCTTGTTTAGTCAGTACATCAACATCCCCCACTACTAAGTGCTTGTTTAGCCAGTACATCAACATCCCACTACTTAGTGCTTGTTCAGCCAGTACATCAACATCCCCACTACTTAGTGCTTGTTTAGCCAGTACATCAACATCCCCACTACTTAGTGCTTGTTTAGCCAGTACATCAACATCCCCCACTACTAAGTGCTTGTTTAGCCAGTACATCAACATCCCCACTACTTAGTGCTTGTTTAGCCAGTACATCAACATCCCCACTACTAAGTGCTTGTTTAGCCAGTACATCAACATCCCCACTACTTAGTGCTTGTTTAGCCAGTACATCAACATCCCCCACTACTAAGTGCTTGTTTAGCCAGTACATCAACATCCCCACTACTTAGTGCTTGTTTAGCCAGTACATCAACATCCCCCACTACTTAGTGCTTGTTTAGCCAGTACATCAACATCCCCACTACTTAGTGCTTGTTTAGCCAGTACATCAACATCCCCCACTACTTAGTGCTTGTTTAGCCAGTACATCAACATCCCCACTACTTAGTGCTTGTTTAGCCAGTACATCAACATCCCCCACTACTAAGTGCTTGTTTAGCCAGTACATCAACATCCCCACTACTTAGTGCTTGTTTAGCCAGTACATCAACATCCCCCACTACTTAGTGCTTGTTTAGCCAGTACATCAACATCCCCACTACTTAGTGCTTGTTTAGCCAGTACATCAACATCCCCACTACTAAGTGCTTGTTTAGCCAGTACATCAACATCCCCACTACTTAGTGCTTGTTTAGCCAGTACATCAACATCCCCCACTACTAAGTGCTTGTTTAGCCAGTACATCAACATCCCCACTACTAAGTGCTTGTTTAGTCAGTACATCAACATCCCCACTACTTAGTGCTTGTTCAGCCAGTACATCAACATCCCCACTACTTAGTGCTTGTTAACCCAGTACATCAACATCCCCACTACTTAGTGCTTGTTTAGCCAGTACATCAACATCCCCACTACTTAGTGCTTGTTAACCCAGTACATCAACATCCCCACTACTTAGTGCTTGTTTAGCCAGTACATCAACATCCCCCACTACTAAGTGCTTGTTTAGTCAGTACATCAACATCCCCCACTACTTAGTGCTTGTTTAGTCAGTACATCAACATCCCCACTACTTAGTGCTTGTTTAGCCAGTACATCAACATCCCCACTACTTAGTGCTTGTTTAGCCAGTACATCAACATCCCCACTACTTAGTGCTTGTTTAGTCAGTACATCAACATCCCCACTACTTAGTGCTTGTTTAGCCAGTACATCAACATCCCCACTACTTAGTGCTTGTTTAGCCAGTACATCAACATCCCCACTACTTAGTGCTTGTTTAGCCAGTACATCAACATCCCCACTACTTAGTGCTTGTTTAGTCAGTACATCAACATCCCCACTACTTAGTGCTTGTTTAGTCAGTACATCAACATCCCCACTACTAAGTGCTTGTTTAGTCAGTACATCAACATCCCCACTACTTAGTGCTTGTTTAGCCAGTACATCAACATCCCCACTACTTAGTGCTTGTTTAGTCAGTACATCAACATCCCCACTACTTAGTGCTTGTTTAGTCAGTACATCAACATCCCCACTACTAAGTGCTTGTTTAGTCAGTACATCAACATCCCCACTACTTAGTGCTTGTTTAGCCAGTACATCAACATCCCCACTACTTAGTGCTTGTTTAGCCAGTACATCAACATCCCCACTACTTAGTGCTTGTTTAGCCAGTACATCAACATCCCCCACTACTAAGTGCTCTGTTTAGTCAGTACATCAACATCCCCACTACTTAGTGCTTGTTTAGTCAGTACATCAACATCCCCACTGACTTCAGTGCTTGTTTAGCCAGTACATCAACATCCCCACTACTTAGTGCTTGTTAACCCAGTACATCAACATCCCCACTACTTAGTGCTTGTTTAGCCAGTACATCAACATCTCCACTACTTAGTGCTTGTTTAGCCAGTACATCAACATCCCCACTACTAAGTGCTTGTTTAGCCAGTACATCAACATCCCCACTACTTAGTGCTTGTTTAGCCAGTACATCAACATCCCCCACTACTAAGTGCTTGTTTAGTCAGTACATCAACATCCCCACTACTTAGTGCTTGTTTAGCCAGTACATCAACATCCCCACTACTTAGTGCTTGTTTAGCCAGTACATCAACATCCCCACTACTTAGTGCTTGTTTAGTCAGTACATCAACATCCCCACTACTTAGTGCTTGTTTAGTCAGTACATCAACATCCCCACTACTAAGTGCTTGTTTAGTCAGTACATCAACATCCCCACTACTTAGTGCTTGTTTAGCCAGTACATCAACATCCCCACTACTTAGTGCTTGTTTAGTCAGTACATCAACATCCCCACTACTTAGTGCTTGTTTAGTCAGTACATCAACATCCCCACTACTAAGTGCTTGTTTAGTCAGTACATCAACATCCCCACTACTTAGTGCTTGTTTAGCCAGTACATCAACATCCCCACTACTTAGTGCTTGTTTAGCCAGTACATCAACATCCCCACTACTTAGTGCTTGTTTAGCCAGTACATCAACATCCCCACTACTTAGTGCTTGTTTAGTCAGTACATCAACATCCCCACTACTTAGTGCTTGTTAACCCAGTACATCAACATCCCCACTACTTAGTGCTTGTTTAGTCAGTACATCAACATCCCCCACTACTAAGTGCTTGTTTAGCCAGTACATCAACATCCCACTACTTAGTGCTTGTTCAGCCAGTACATCAACATCCCCACTACTTAGTGCTTGTTTAGCCAGTACATCAACATCCCCACTACTTAGTGCTTGTTTAGCCAGTACATCAACATCCCCCACTACTAAGTGCTTGTTTAGCCAGTACATCAACATCCCCACTACTTAGTGCTTGTTTAGCCAGTACATCAACATCCCCACTACTAAGTGCTTGTTTAGCCAGTACATCAACATCCCCACTACTTAGTGCTTGTTTAGCCAGTACATCAACATCCCCCACTACTAAGTGCTTGTTTAGTCAGTACATCAACATCCCCACTACTTAGTGCTTGTTTAGCCAGTACATCAACATCCCCACTACTTAGTGCTTGTTTAGCCAGTACATCAACATCCCCACTACTTAGTGCTTGTTTAGTCAGTACATCAACATCCCCACTACTTAGTGCTTGTTTAGCCAGTACATCAACATCCCCACTACTTAGTGCTTGTTTAGCCAGTACATCAACATCCCCACTACTTAGTGCTTGTTTAGCCAGTACATCAACATCCCCACTACTTAGTGCTTGTTTAGTCAGTACATCAACATCCCCACTACTTAGTGCTTGTTTAGTCAGTACATCAACATCCCCACTACTAAGTGCTTGTTTAGTCAGTACATCAACATCCCCACTACTTAGTGCTTGTTTAGCCAGTACATCAACATCCCCACTACTTAGTGCTTGTTTAGTCAGTACATCAACATCCCCACTACTTAGTGCTTGTTTAGTCAGTACATCAACATCCCCACTACTAAGTGCTTGTTTAGTCAGTACATCAACATCCCCACTACTTAGTGCTTGTTTAGCCAGTACATCAACATCCCCACTACTTAGTGCTTGTTTAGCCAGTACATCAACATCCCCACTACTTAGTGCTTGTTTAGCCAGTACATCAACATCCCCACTACTTAGTGCTTGTTTAGTCAGTACATCAACATCCCCACTACTTAGTGCTTGTTAACCCAGTACATCAACATCCCCACTACTTAGTGCTTGTTTAGTCAGTACATCAACATCCCCCACTACTAAGTGCTTGTTTAGCCAGTACATCAACATCCCACTACTTAGTGCTTGTTCAGCCAGTACATCAACATCCCCACTACTTAGTGCTTGTTTAGCCAGTACATCAACATCCCCACTACTTAGTGCTTGTTTAGCCAGTACATCAACATCCCCCACTACTAAGTGCTTGTTTAGCCAGTACATCAACATCCCCACTACTTAGTGCTTGTTTAGCCAGTACATCAACATCCCCACTACTAAGTGCTTGTTTAGCCAGTACATCAACATCCCCACTACTTAGTGCTTGTTTAGCCAGTACATCAACATCCCCCACTACTAAGTGCTTGTTTAGCCAGTACATCAACATCCCCACTACTTAGTGCTTGTTTAGCCAGTACATCAACATCCCCCACTACTTAGTGCTTGTTTAGCCAGTACATCAACATCCCCACTACTTAGTGCTTGTTTAGCCAGTACATCAACATCCCCCACTACTTAGTGCTTGTTTAGCCAGTACATCAACATCCCCACTACTTAGTGCTTGTTTAGCCAGTACATCAACATCCCCCACTACTAAGTGCTTGTTTAGCCAGTACATCAACATCCCCACTACTTAGTGCTTGTTTAGCCAGTACATCAACATCCCCCACTACTTAGTGCTTGTTTAGCCAGTACATCAACATCCCCACTACTTAGTGCTTGTTTAGCCAGTACATCAACATCCCCACTACTAAGTGCTTGTTTAGCCAGTACATCAACATCCCCACTACTTAGTGCTTGTTTAGCCAGTACATCAACATCCCCCACTACTAAGTGCTTGTTTAGCCAGTACATCAACATCCCCACTACTAAGTGCTTGTTTAGTCAGTACATCAACATCCCCACTACTTAGTGCTTGTTCAGCCAGTACATCAACATCCCCACTACTTAGTGCTTGTTAACCCAGTACATCAACATCCCCACTACTTAGTGCTTGTTTAGCCAGTACATCAACATCCCCACTACTTAGTGCTTGTTAACCCAGTACATCAACATCCCCACTACTTAGTGCTTGTTTAGCCAGTACATCAACATCCCCCACTACTAAGTGCTTGTTTAGTCAGTACATCAACATCCCCCACTACTTAGTGCTTGTTTAGTCAGTACATCAACATCCCCACTACTTAGTGCTTGTTTAGCCAGTACATCAACATCCCCACTACTTAGTGCTTGTTTAGCCAGTACATCAACATCCCCACTACTAAGTGCTTGTTTAGTCAGTACATCAACATCCCCACTACTTAGTGCTTGTTTAGCCAGTACATCAACATCCCCACTACTTAGTGCTTGTTTAGTCAGTACATCAACATCCCCACTACTTAGTGCTTGTTTAGCCAGTACATCAACATCCCCACTACTTAGTGCTTGTTTAGTCAGTACATCAACATCCCCACTACTTAGTGCTTGTTTAGTCAGTACATCAACATCCCCACTACTAAGTGCTTGTTTAGTCAGTACATCAACATCCCCACTACTTAGTGCTTGTTTAGCCAGTACATCAACATCCCCCACTACTTAGTGCTTGTTTAGTCAGTACATCAACATCCCCACTACTTAGTGCTTGTTTAGTCAGTACATCAACATCCCCACTACTAAGTGCTTGTTTAGTCAGTACATCAACATCCCCACTACTTAGTGCTTGTTTAGCCAGTACATCAACATCCCCACTACTTAGTGCTTGTTTAGCCAGTACATCAACATCCCCACTACTTAGTGCTTGTTTAGCCAGTACATCAACATCCCCCACTACTAAGTGCTTGTTTAGTCAGTACATCAACATCCCCACTACTTAGTGCTTGTTTAGTCAGTACATCAACATCCCCACTACTTAGTGCTTGTTTAGCCAGTACATCAACATCCCCACTACTTAGTGCTTGTTAACCCAGTACATCAACATCCCCACTACTTAGTGCTTGTTTAGCCAGTACATCAACATCCCACTACTTAGTGCTTGTTTAGCCAGTACATCAACATCCCCACTACTAAGTGCTTGTTTAGTCAGTACATCAACATCCCCACTACTTAGTGCTTGTTTAGTCAGTACATCAACATCCCCCACTACTTAGTGCTTGTTTAGTCAGTACATCAACATCCCCACTACTAAGTGCTTGTTTAGTCAGTACATCAACATCCCCACTACTAAGTGCTTGTTTAGTCAGTACATCAACATCCCCCACTACTTAGTGCTTGTTTAGTCAGTACATCAACATCCCCACTACTAAGTGCTTGTTTAGCCAGTACATCAACATCCCCACTACTTAGTGCTTGTTTAGTCAGTACATCAACATCCCCACTACTTAGTGCTTGTTTAGTCAGTACATCAACATCCCCACTACTTAGTGCTTGTTTAGCCAGTACATCAACATCCCCCACTACTAAGTGCTTGTTTAGCCAGTACATCAACATCCCACTACTTAGTGCTTGTTTAGCCAGTACATCAACATCCCCACTACTAAGTGCTTGTTTAGCCAGTACATCAACATCCCCACTACTTAGTGCTTGTTTAGCCAGTACATCAACATCCCCCACTACTTAGTGCTTGTTTAGTCAGTACATCAACATCCCCACTACTAAGTGCTTGTTTAGTCAGTACATCAACATCCCCACTACTAAGTGCTTGTTTAGCCAGTACATCAACATCCCCCACTACTAAGTGCTTGTTTAGCCAGTACATCAACATCCCACTACTTAGTGCTTGTTTAGCCAGTACATCAACATCCCCACTACTAAGTGCTTGTTTAGCCAGTACATCAACATCCCCACTACTTAGTGCTTGTTTAGCCAGTACATCAACATCCCCCACTACTTAGTGCTTGTTTAGCCAGTACATCAACATCCCCACTACTAAGTGCTTGTTAACCTAGTACATCAACATCCCCACTACTTAGTGCTTGTTTAGTCAGTACATCAACATCCCCACTACTTAGTGCTTGTTTAGCCAGTACATCAACATCCCCACTACTTAGTGCTTGTTTAGCCAGTACATCAACATCCCCACTACTTAGTGCTTGTTAACCCAGTACATCAACATCCCCACTACTTAGTGCTTGTTAACCGAGTACATCAACATCCCCACTACTTAGTGCTTGTTTAGCCAGTACATCAACATCCCCACTACTTAGTGCTTGTTAACCGAGTACATCAACATCCCCACTACTTAGTGCTTGTTCAGCCAGTACATCAACATCCCCACTACTTAGTGCTTGTTTAGCCAGTACATCAACATCCCCACTACTTAGTGCTTGTTTAGTCAGTACATCAACATCCCCACTACTTAGTGCTTGTTTAGCCAGTACATCAACATCCCCACTACTTAGTGCTTGTTTAGCCAGTACATCAACATCCCCACTACTTAGTGCTTGTTTAGTCAGTACATCAACATCCCCACTACTTAGTGCTTGTTTAGCCAGTACATCAACATCCCCACTACTTAGTGCTTGTTTAGCCAGTACATCAACATCCCCACTACTTAGTGCTTGTTTAGCCAGTACATCAACATCCCCACTACTTAGTGCTTGTTTAGTCAGTACATCAACATCCCCCACTACTAAGTGCTTGTTTAGCCAGTACATCAACATCCCCACTACTTAGTGCTTGTTTAGCCAGTACATCAACATCCCCACTACTTAGTGCTTGTTTAGCCAGTACATCAACATCCCCACTACTTAGTGCTTGTTTAGTCAGTACATCAACATCCCCACTACTTAGTGCTTGTTAACCCAGTACATCAACATCCCCACTACTTAGTGCTTGTTTAGTCAGTACATCAACATCCCCCACTACTAAGTGCTTGTTTAGCCAGTACATCAACATCCCCACTACTTAGTGCTTGTTTAGCCAGTACATCAACATCCCCACTACTTAGTGCTTGTTCAGCCAGTACATCAACATCCCCACTACTTAGTGCTTGTTTAGCCAGTACATCAACATCCCCACTACTAAGTGCTTGTTTAGCCAGTACATCAACATCCCCACTACTTAGTGCTTGTTTAGCCAGTACATCAACATCCCCACTACTTAGTGCTTGTTTAGCCAGTACATCAACATCCCCACTACTAAGTGCTTGTTTAGCCAGTACATCAACATCCCCACTACTTAGTACTTGTTTAGCCAGTACATCAACATCCCCACTACTTAGTGCTTGTTTAGCCAGTACATCAACATCCCCCACTACTTAGTGCTTGTTTAGCCAGTACATCAACATCCCCACTACTTAGTGCTTGTTTAGCCAGTACATCAACATCCCCACTACTTAGTGCTTGTTTAGCCAGTACATCAACATCCCCACTACTTAGTGCTTGTTTAGCCAGTACATCAACATCCCCACTACTTAGTGCTTGTTTAGCCAGTACATCAACATCCCCACTACTAAGTGCTTGTTTAGCCAGTACATCAACATCCCCCACTACTAAGTGCTTGTTTAGCCAGTACATCAACATCCCCACTACTTAGTGCTTGTTTAGCCAGTACATCAACATCCCCACTACTAAGTGCTTGTTTAGCCAGTACATCAACATCCCCCACTACTAAGTGCTTGTTTAGCCAGTACATCAACATCCCCCACTACTAAGTGCTTGTTTAGCCAGTACATCAACATCCCCACTACTAAGTGCTTGTTTAGCCAGTACATCAACATCCCCACTACTAAGTGCTTGTTTAGCCAGTACATCAACATCCCCACTACTAAGTGCTTGTTTAGCCAGTACATCAACATCCCCACTACTAAGTGCTTGTTTAGCCAGTACATCAACATCCCCACTACTAAGTGCTTGTTTAGCCAGTACATCAACATCCCCCACTACTTAGTGCTTGTTTAGTCAGTACATCAACATCCCCACTACTAAGTGCTTGTTTAGCCAGTACATCAACATCCCCCACTACTAAGTGCTTGTTTAGCCAGTACATCAACATCCCCACTACTTAGTGCTTGTTTAGTCAGTACATCAACATCCCCACTACTTAGTGCTTGTTTAGCCAGTACATCAACATCCCCACTACTTAGTGCTTGTTTAGTCAGTACATCAACATCCCCACTACTTAGTGCTTGTTTAGCCAGTACATCAACATCCCCACTACTTAGTGCTTGTTTAGCCAGTACATCAACATCCCCACTACTTAGTGCTTGTTTAGCCAGTACATCAACATCCCCCACTACTTAGTGCTTGTTTAGCCAGTACATCAACATCCCCACTACTTAGTGCTTGTTTAGCCAGTACATCAACATCCCCACTACTAAGTGCTTGTTTAGCCAGTACATCAACATCCCCACTACTTAGTGCTTGTTTAGTCAGTACATCAACATCCCCACTACTTAGTGCTTGTTTAGCCAGTACATCAACATCCCCCACTACTTAGTGCTTGTTAACCCAGTACATCAACATCCCCACTACTTAGTGCTTGTTAACCCAGTACATCCACATCCCCACTACTTAGTGCTTGTTTAGCCAGTACATCAACATCCCCCACTACTTAGTGCTTGTTAACCCAGTACATCAACATCCCCACTACTTAGTGCTTGTTAACCCAGTACATCCACATCCCCACTACTTAGTGCTTGTTTAGCCAGTACATCAACATCCCCCACTACTTAGTGCTTGTTAACCCAGTACATCCACATCCCCACTACTTAGTGCTTGTTTAGCCAGTACATCAACATCCCCACTACTTAGTGCTTGTTTAGCCAGTACATCAACATCCCCCACTACTTAGTGCTTGTTAACCCAGTACATCAACATCCCCACTACTTAGTGCTTGTTAACCCAGTACATCCACATCCCCACTACTTAGTGCTTGTTTAGCCAGTACATCAACATCCCCCACTACTTAGTGCTTGTTAACCCAGTACATCCACATCCTCACTACTTAGTGCTTGTTAACCCAGTACATCCACATCCCCACTACTTAGTGCTTGTTTAGCCAGTACATCAACATCCCCCACTACTTAGTGCTTGTTTAGCCAGTACATCAACATCCCCACTACTAAGTGCTTGTTTAGCCAGTACATCCACATCCCCCACTACTTAGTGCTTGTTAACCCAGTACATCAACATCCCCACTACTTAGTGCTTGTTAACCCAGTACATCCACATCCCCACTACTTAGTGCTTGTTTAGCCAGTACATCAACATCCCCCACTACTTAGTGCTTGTTAACCCAGTACATCAACATCCCCACTACTTAGTGCTTGTTAACCCAGTACATCAACATCCCCACTACTTAGTGCTTGTTTAGCCAGTACATCAAAATCCCCACTACTTAGTGCTTGTTTAGCCAGTACATCAACATCCCCACTACTTAGTGCTTGTTAACCCAGTACATCAACATCCCCACTACTTAGTGCTTGTTAACCTAGTACATCAACATCCCCACTACTTAGTGCTTGTTTAGCCAGTACATCAACATCCCCACTACTTAGTGCTTGTTTAGCCAGTACATCAACATCCCCACTACTTAGTGCTTGTTAACCCAGTACATCAACATCCCCACTACTAAGTGCTTGTTTAGTCAGTACATCAACATCCCCACTACTTAGTGGTTGTTTACCCAGTACATCAACATCCCCCACTACTAAGTGCTTGTTAACCCAGTACATCAACATCCCCACTACTAAGTGCTTGTTTAGTCAGTACATCAACATCCCCACTACTTAGTGCTTTTAACCCAGTACATCAACATCCCCACTACTAAGTGCTTGTTTAGTCAGTACATCAACATCCCCACTACTAAGTGCTTGTTTAGTCAGTACATCAACATCCCCACTACTTAGTGGTTGTTTACCCAGTACATCAACTCCATTGTTCCCCTCCACTCCCACATGAGCTGGGACCCATGTAAATATTATCTGTATACCCCCTTGTTTACTCCTGCCATGGGTTTGTAGCACCTCATAAATCAGGTCTTGTCTGCTACGTGATATAACGGACTGGAGACTACTTAACACTGCACATGAATCAGAGCAAATAACTACTGTTTCTGGCTTGACTTCCTCCACCCACTGCAAGGCCAACAGTATGTCCATCATCTCCACCGTATATACAGCCAGGCGATCTGTAATACGTTTCCTGACTTCCACCCCACATTCCTGCACTACAAATACTGACCCAGTACTTCCTGTCCTTGGATCTTTTGAACCATATGTGTAAATGGCCCACAACATCCAGTATCCAGACGTCTCTTAAACCAATCAGAT